>NC_045441.1:96935619-96984447 GCF_002776525.5 Piliocolobus tephrosceles
CCATTCTCCTGCCTCAACCTCCCGAGTAGCTGGGACTACAGGTGCCCACCACCATGCCCAGCTAATTTTTTTATATTTTTAGTAGAGACGGGGTTTCACCCTGTTAGCCAGGACGGTCTCGATCTCCTGACCTCGTGATCTGCCCGCTTTGGCCTTCCAGAGTGCTGGGATTACAGGCGTGAGCTACCGTACCCGGCCGACCTTTATTCTTAATAATAAAAAGAAGATAGTAATAATGATGGAGAGCAAGAGGCTGCTTCATATAGCAAATAGTAGATAAGTTATTTGATGACTTAAACATATGCTGTTATAAAAAGTCACTGAGGCATTTGAAAAACAGAAATAATCTCCCTCAGCATCCTAAATGTTTACATAACTATAACATAATTAAAGACATAAGTGCTCAAATTACGGCTACAGTTCTATGATACTCCCACTGCACAAGATCCTGGTACTATTCATAGTTTAAATTGTCCTAACTATAATCTTGAGTGCATATCTCACCTTTTTCACAAAAAAACAAAACAAACAAACAAAAAAACAGAAAAATAAGTGGTTTACAAGGGGAAGATAAATACTTTTTCCACCAATATAGACATGAACCATATCTGACTACTATTAGGTAGAATGAAAGAAGAAAGCAAACCTTTTGGAAATAGAGTTGCTGGCACAGAATCGCCATACTTGAGTTCTGATATCTTCCCCACCCTAATGAAACCAAGGGCTGCAGCAGGGTAGGGGCTGCTATGTATGCTCAACAGGAAGAAAGATCCTAAATGATTGTCTGAGTGAAGTTGATCTTCTAATTGCATGAAATTTTAAGATTTATCAATGAAAATTTAAGACTTATCAATGAAAGGGCTTAAGTAGAAGGGCAGTGAAAAATAATGGGATAAATGAAAAATAGTTGTAGATCTGAAAAGAGGCCCTAACTCAGAAGCAGACATGCACAACCTAACTAATCAAGGGAGTTTTCCACATTCTTTGCCCTGTTAGAGAACAATGGCAGATAGGATTTTGAAGGGGATTCAACTTTAGCTTTCGTACAGAATGCATCACAGACCCATTTATTTAAGTGTTTGTAGACTCCTTCTGGAAATAGTCTGGAGGGAATGTTTTCTGCATGGCCCTTAGTTGGTTTCAGTGAAGATCAAGAGTGAGGTGCTGCAAAATCAAAATGGGAAATGTGTATTATAATTGACAGAAGGCTCAGTATTAAACAAACAAAAACAACAACAACAAAACAACAACAAAAACAGCCAAACAATCCAGCTGTGAAGAATGGCAGGGATAGTGACACCAAAAGTAAATGAAGTATGAATAGTAAAGAGACAATGAAATTCAAGGTTAGAAAACCTGTGGAATTTTGTAACATCAAATGCCTATTGAATTTGATACAATAAATGGCTTAAAAATGTATTGGCACAGGATAAGCAGAGAGCTAGAATATGTCATATGGTGCAGAGCTGTGTGCAAATTCCAGTTTTTAAGAAAGAAAAATTATGCTTTCACCCCTAATCAAGGAATTATAATAGACTCTAAAATCAAGCTATTTAAAGGGAGAGATACTAGATGTATGGCAGGTGGAAATAAGGAGAAAGGTTAAAATAAGGCAATGTAAGAAAGAATAGGCCATTGTAAAATTTGATGAAAAGCATTTCTATAGTTTCTCTTTGAAAACCTAGTTATAAATTGTGAGTTTAAATTGATTTCTGTAGTATAATGCCTTTAATGGGGAAAGGGTACTTACAGTGAACATTTGGGTAAATACATTTACAGAACATTTTAAGAACATGTATAATTACAAACTAGACTAATTGAATTCATCCAAAATTCAAATGATTAATAGCCAGCGATATTGTGGATCTGTGTGATGCCAAATGTGAGTTAACTGAATATCTACATTTTAACCAGTTGACTGGACAAAACATAGTACTGACCACTTGATATGTTATAAAAACCTTCATAGAGAAAGGAATGCTCTACTGTAGTGTTTTAAAAACCATCGTTGATGACCTTTTAATGGTCATAATATCAGTTTGTAGATAATCAACATTAGAACTTGGATTAAAACAGAGTAGAAAATACTAATGCAAGGCATATAAGAAGGGTCTTATGAAACTTTTACTTTCTAAATTCATTTACATATTTACACACGCATGTGGACTAGGTTGCACCGTAAAATGTATTACTTACTGTAGGCTGTAGTCACAATGTTTGAACAATACTATTCCAGAGAAAAGATGATTTAGTGTGAATTTAGGAAAATAATCATCTCTTCTTTGGAAAATTGTGGAAGATTTATACAAGTTATTCATAGCTAATTTTGTATTAGAAGATAGATTAAACATACTTAACCTAAGCAATTCGAGACTTTTTTCCTTTGGTTTTATTTTCTCACCTCCATTTATGACTTTTATTGCTAATGTATCCCCAATTAAATTGTGGGTTGATTGAAAATTAGACTTATTTTCAATCAAAATCCAGATGTGATTTGATTGACCTTATGTGCTGTAAAAAATGACATGGCCCACCTCTGAGAAACAATATGGCTTAAAAACCATTTAACAAAGGTATATAACCTTGTGTCAGGTAGATATAGACGCATAGGCTTTTGAATGTTGGACCGATATTAAAAATCATTTAACATAATCTTCTCATTTTCTTGATTAAGAAATAATAATGGTCGGGCGTGGTGGCACACGCCTGTAATCTCAGCACTTTGGGAGGCCGAGGTCGGTGGATCACCTGAGGTCAGGCGTTCAAGACCAGCCTGACCAACATGGTGAAACCTGTCTCTACTAAAAAGACAAAAATTAGTCAGGCGTAATGGCAGGCACCTGTAATCCCAGCTACTCGGGAGGCTGAGGTAGGAGAATCGCTTGAACCCAGGAGGTGGAGGTTGCAGTGAGACAAGATGTTGCCATTGCACTTCACCCTGGGCAACAAGAGCAAAACTCCATCTTAAAAAAATAAGAAGAAGAAGAAAAGAAATAATAATAGTAAATACTAACTATTGAGCAACTACCACTTGCAAAAACCTTTAGTTTAACCCTCATAACAATCCTACAAGGTTTGTATTATTATACCCATTTTGCAGATGAAGAAATTGAGGCTTAAAAAATTACTCAAAAGAACTTGTTCAAGGTCATAGAGACAATAAGTAGTTTGAGCAAAAATTGGACTCTTTCCCTGGCCTACAGCATGTTTCCACTAAGTCTGAGAGAAATTCAGAGTCTTGCCAAAAGAATATCTTGGAAAAATTGATATCAACACGCATCTGATTCCCACTGCAGTTCCATTCTACCACTTTATTTTGCCACCCAGTGTAACGTCCATTTGTTTAGTGTAAGTCTTCAATATGCATTTTCACCATTCTGTATCACCATGCAAGGAAGGAGCTGCTCTTTACAGGGCAAATAATTATGTATTTACCAGAATTTCCTCTTCAAGCATACTTATGTGTGATGAGCTAGCCTTCATACCATCCTTTTCATTTCTCTAACCTAGAGTCTGCGGTGGTTCTTTTCCCCTAATGCCCCCTTGGTTACACCTCTGAGATTATTACCATTAATCTTAGACTGTGAATTCCTACAGGACTAGAGCAACATCCACATTATTCGCTCCATGTCATACAGTTTTGCCCTAAATTAAATGCAGAGATGTTCTTAATAGATTTACTTATTGATGGTGGTAGTGAAGATGGACAGAGTTGCTAAGGCACAGACACAGTTCCAGAGAAGGTAATAATAGACTTGAGCAGTTTCTGGGGGGATCAGGGTGAGGAAGGGAAGCTAGTGTGTGGTCAATATTTGCATCTTGACCTGTCATCTTATTGGCTGGATGACTTTGGGTAAGTCATCTAACTATTTTTGACTTTTCATTTTCTTGACTTAATTTTTCTAAGGCTTATACAATTCTATTCCAGATTTTTAAAAAAGGAGATTGCAAGTTATAGACATTTAAAAAATAACATCTGCTAACCAAATGTTGCTGTGTATTTACCAAGAAAGTAAATGTTAGGCAAACCATCAAGGATAGAGTGAAATTAAAGCAGAAAGAAAATAAAGAAAAACCGGAAAGACAAGTAGGCATCTAAAGTTAAATTTTCTCAGTCTAATGAAACTTTAAATAAAATCTCTTTTACTTTATCCCTAGGGTTATTGAATTAATGCACATGAAACACTTAAAATTGTACCTAGAATATAGTAAGCACTCAAAAAAATGTTAGCTATGATTACTGTTACTACTACTACTACTACTACTACTACTACTACTACTAAAGAGATCAGGGCCAGAGGCATGGTTAGTGTTTACAAAATTTAGTAAACAGAAAAATTGAACATACAATGTACTACCTAATGAAGGCAATTGAGTAGCACAATTTGTGTATGCTGAATGTACTTTGTTTTGAGATTAAGAAAATGGTTGCGAGCATTTTTAGTAAACTGCACGGTGTTATAAAAATGCTATTGTGATCCTTATAATGAATTGTATGCATTACTAACAAAACAACAGGTTCAGTTAAGAGTTTAATTTTGTGTTAACAGGACTAGCTCTTCCATTTTATTTGTCTGGAGTAATGACTCAAAATAATAGGAATGTATTTTGGAGATCATTTTGAACTGTTTGATAACTGCAACTAAACAAACTTAAAAAAAGGAAGCCATGTTTTGAGGGATGCATGGCAAGATAGTTTTTAAATTGTGTTAAGACCTGAACATTTAGTCATTCTTACTAAGTTCCTCCAAATGATAGAGAAATATTATCAGCTGTTACCCAAATTATTTCCTCTTCACAGTTATCGAAAGCAAAATTGAATATTCTCCATCTCTAATAACATCAGGAACAAATTAGAAATAGCATTTTCCTCTGCTATTCAAAATGTAACTATAATACATTGAAAATGAGGTTTCTCAATCCCTCATCTGTGAATCTTTACTGTTTTCCTAAGCAAAGAAGGTAGTGATTTAAAATTTCAGATTTATGCCTAAATGAAGGTTATGTTGTTCTGTTTTCATTAACATGTTAGGTCCTTGTATTTCTTTAGCTTTTCTAAAGAAAGTAAAAAAGCAGCCACAACATTGCTTCTTATAAATGTTTCAAAGTCATTAGTGTTAAAGTCATCAATTTATTATAAAATCAGACTATCAAGTTTGCTGTGACTACATCTATGACTATGATCCAAACTACTGGATTAAACAATCAGCAAAGGAACATTCTCTGCTTTACATATTCATCCAAATTCCTTTTGTGGTGACTATTTAGAGCTGATTTTGACAACAGAACTTACTAAATAAGCTTGTTTGACCAGACTGTTTTTGGAGATGCCAGTGAGCATCACTGAGCAGTCTTGAAGGCCATGGTGAATAGTTCTGCTCTTCCAGACCTCTCAGTCTTTGGAAGGGCTTTCCAGTAAGATGAGCTAGGATGGGGAAATGGGTCAGGATCCACCAGCCCCAGTTCACTTTGCTGAAGACCCCTCCATTGTCGGCAGGATGGACTCTAGAGGGAGCTCCAGCCCTGTCATCTTGTACTTCTCATAACTTTGCCTTTTACAGGGTCAGGTCCAGAGTCATTTTCTCCTTGACACTGCCTGTAGGATGATATTCTAGAGGACGGAGGGTGGAGGATAAAATATGAAGGTTGAAAAAGAATAAGAAAAAGGATTTATCAAAAAACATAGAGTAGAAGAGAAAACTCCTTTACCTACAAGGGAAAAGCCAGCTCCTCCTGAATATTTCTGCAGCCCCTTGCCTTAATATAAAATGCTTTGAAGTCCCTCTCTATAATTTATCTGACCTTTGAAGAAGCTGCTGTGACTTCCAGTGGCCTCGTCTTTTGGAGAACTCATTGGTATGGTCATCCCCATCAGGACATTTTGGTTGTTGTTCCTTAGACTGGAGATGGATGCATGGGAATGACCTGATTAGGTCCCTGGATACTTCAAAAGAAATTGAGGAATTCAGAACTGTAAGATTCTTAACAGCCATTTGGTCTTGGTGGTCATGAGCTATGCATTATAGTTATGTCACTGCAGGCAGGTGCCTGAACTTGTTTTGAAAATTTAAAAAGTAGGATTGGAAATCCCATTTCTTGGGAAACTTTAGGGACTTTTCAGAATTTAAAAAATAATGTTTAAGATAACTCAGAACATGGACCGCAGTCATAGGCAAATAATGCTTCACAAAATAAGAATGAAAAACTGGGCACCTAATTTAATTACCGGTTCCTACCTACATATTCCAGTCTCCATTTCCTTAAATAAAACAAAAGGAAAGGAATGAGTTCCTGTTATACCCACAAATAGCATTATCCACTGAACACCACTCAAAGGAGACACAAATTCTCAAGTTGGTTCCTATTTTATCTCTTTAGGAAACTGAAGTGCAGAAAGTTCTTTAGAGGAAAATTTTCAAAAAGCACACTTCCCTTCTCTAAATCAATACTTTTTTCCATCTTATACTCAGAGAGCATTCTTTTTAATCCTCACCAGAATTTTCCCTCATTAGCCCCAATGCCCTGCTATGACCCCAGTACCCACTAAAGTGTCTGTGTGTGAACAAACCAAGTAGAACATTTGAAACTGTACTGATAGTGCAATTTAATTCAGCATGCTAGCACTACTGTGGGAATGCTTAGAATGTTTTGGCCACACGTAGTGTGCAGAGAACAAAGGAGAAAATTCTACAATCAATATGAGTTTGCATTTCATAAGGGCTGTTCCCTTCTTTTGCATATTATTAAAGAATTGATTTTTTTTTTTGCAAAGTCTCTAGAAAGCCAACCAAATGATTGTGAGAGGTGGTCCCTATACACTAAAGTTTTAATTATAATAGAGCTATTCAAGAAATGGAATGAGTCTCACTTATAATTCTTCGTCTCCAAGTATCATGATGCCATGAGCAATTCATTTGAAATTTTTCCCTAAATATGTTAAAGTATTTTCCAAGTTAAGTGTAGAAATGTGATTTATAAGAAGCCAAAGGCTGGGTGTGGTGACTCATGCCTGTAATCCCAGCACTTTGGGAGGCTGAGGAGGGCAGATCATGAGGTTAGGAGTTCAAGACCAGCCTGGCCAACATCGTGAAACCCAGTCTCTACTAAAAATACAAAAATTAGCCGGGCATGGTGGTGCATGCCTGTAGTCCCAGCTACTTGGGAGGCTGAGGCAGGAGAATCGCTTGAACCCGTGAGGTGGAGGTTGAGGTGAGCCGAGATCACACCACTGCACTCCAGCCTGGGCAACAGAGCGAGACTCTGTCTCAAAAAAAAAAAAAAAGCCAAGCTTGAATTTATACAATGAAAGAGAAGGTGATTTAAATACCTATTGTAGTTATAAATGTTATTTAGCCTAGCCATCAGTTTGGTTTTGTCTCACACTTGCAAAATGAACCATTGTTTCATTTCATCTGCCTCATGTTATGAATAATATATTTTACATTTGTGTGTGTGTATGTGTGTGGTTTACAAAAACCATACTAAAGCGACCATTTGTATACCTGCTACCCACTCCCCTGATTACATCCCCTCTCACCCAGAAGTAGCCACTTTCTTAAGTCTTGAGTTTTGTGTTTATTACCTTACATTTTCTTATAGCTTTATCACTGATGTACACATTCCTGGGTAGCATATTGTTTACTTTTGTCTGTTTCTGTTTTTAAATGAAATGCTTTTAATATTTCACCATTTAGAATGACATATGCTGTAGATTTTTATTTTTGCAAATACTAATTAGGTTAAAGAAGCCCCCTTATATTCCTACATTGATAAGTTTTTAAATTGTGAATGTAAGTTGAATTTTATTGAATGCATTTCCTGCATCTGTTGAAATGATCAAATTACTTTTCCAAATTAATATATATTGACAAGATAATTATAATTCTGGATTTTCTAATATTGGAGTAATTGTGCATTTAAAAAGTGAAACCAAATTTGCCATGTATCATGAGATTATATTGCTAATATTTTGTATATTGTTTTTATTTTTAATTTTTTTATTTCAGTAGCTTTTGGGGCACAAGTGGTTGTTGGTAACCTGGATGAATGGTATAGTGGTGAAATCTGAGATTTTAGAGCACCTGTAGCCCGAGTTGTCTACATTGTGCCCAATGTGTAGTTTTTAAATTGCCAGTCCCACTTCCACCCTCCCCCTTCTGAATCTCCAAAGACTATCGTATCACTCTGTTTGCCTTTACGTAGCCATAGCTTAGCTCCTACTTAAAAGTGATAACATACAGTATTTGGTTTTCCATTTCTGAGTTACTTCACTTAGAATAATGGCCTCCAGCTTCATCCAAGTTGCTGCAAAAGACATTATTTCATTCTTTTTTATGGCTGAATAGTATTTCACGCTGTATATATGCCACATTTTCTTCAGCCATGCATAAATTGATGGCACTTAGGCTGGTTCCATAGCTTTGCAATTGTGAATTTTGCTACAATAAACATATGCATGCAAGTGTCTTTTTGGTGTAATTACTTATTTTCCTTTGGATAGCTACCCAGTAATGGGATTGCTGGATCAAATGGTAGATCTACTTTATAATTTTTTAAAGTATTTTCATGAGTAAAGTTGGTCTTTTTTTGTTTCCTTTGTCATACTGTCTTTACCTAGTTTGGATAAGAGTGTTATATAAGATTCATGAAAGTTGAGAAGTCTCTCTCTTTTTCTGTCTTTGAGAAAAAATTTTGTGTATGAATCAAATGATCTGTTTTTGGAATGTTTAATAGAATTATCGCATAAAACTGAGCCTTGTGTTTCTTTATGGAAGGATTTTTATACTACTATTACATTTCTTTAATTGTTATAGACTCATCTAAGCTTTTTATTTCATCTTGAGTCAGTTTGTAAAGATATATTTTCCTAAGAATTTGTCCAATTATTTTATCTAAATTTTCAAATTTGTTGGCATAAAGCTACTCCTAATATATTCACGTAATAGTATAAGGGTTGCTTGTGTATTCTCTATTTTCTTTTTTTTTTCTCTTTTTTCTTCTTTTTTTTCTATTTTCTTTAGCTCAATGTTGCCAACGTTTTGTTATCGTCTTTTTTAAAGAACCAGCTTTAACTTTGTTGATTTTCTCCATTACATTCTTCTGTCCTATAACATTCATTTTTGCTTTTTAAAATATTTCCATTTTCTATTTTCTTTGGTTTGTTCTCTCGTTCCTTCTCTAAATTTTAATTTGGTTACCAAGTTTGTTAATTTTTTAGCCACTACAACTTTTATGGGAAAACAACCCATAAAATAGGTTGTCTATGCTGAGATTTTTGAAAAGGTTATTATTATAAGTTTTGAGCAGGAATTGCCTGCAACCATTATAAGCATCATATAAAATGACAAAATTCTATGTTCATTACAAAAAGCTCAAGTTACTTGTTAAAATATTTACAAATATTTCTGTGGCATGGTTTATACAAATTACATATACTTTTTATTGAAGTTATGTTCAATATATTTTTAATATTTAGTACTTTATATTCAATTTTTTTCTTATGTTACATGACGTAAATATAATAAATGGCTTTACAAAGTTACATTTAGCATAATAGATGATGCTCCCAGATACCTTCCCATTTTTTCTAGCAATTGCTATTGTACTAGTATCATTTTCTATGATATGGAAAAGCTGAGAAAAAACTCTTTACCACTAGTGGTCAGTTGATGCCCCCATGGTTAATGTCAGCTTTAGTGCTCCATTACATCTTTGGATTTTTGCTCTGTCTTTTTTCTTACTTCTAATAATGTCTTACTTTACTATAAGCTCACTCATACATGCTTTTTAAAGTTTTGAATTTTTATTCCCTTTTTTTTTTTTTTTTTAGACAGAATCTCTCTCTGTTGCTCAGACTGGAGTGCAGTGGTACAATCTCGGCTCACTGCAACAGCTACCTCCTGGGTTCAAGCAATTATTCTGTCTCAGCCTCCTGAGTAGCTGAGACTACAGGCACGTGCTACCATGCCTGGGTTAGTAGAGACAGGGTTTTTTCATGTTGTCCAGGCTGGTCTCGAACTCCTGACCTCAAGTGATCTACCCACCTTGGCCTCCCAAAGTGTTATTCCATATTTTTAAGTGTTCTAGTTGGCAGAGTTTTTGGGGCATCTGTTCTGCTGTATTGTCCAAAATGTAAGTTCCATGAATAATAGTCTATTGCTTTGCTTAGCTCTGTGGCCACATGAACTCCAAACATCAAAGTGCCAAGTCACCACTTTGGGTCATTGCTCAATGGGGAACAGGATGGGAGGAATGGAGACAGATGCATGCAAAGTAATCGTAGTTGCTGAACTGACTACTTAAAACTCATGAATCTTTCATACTGGGTTAGCATCATGGTTTTCTGAGATAAACTATATTAGGAGCAAAGGAGTGAAGGTCTCCACTTCCAGTGACATATGTATGTAGTGTAGTTGATTTCTTTTAGTTCTCCTATAAAAATAAAAATACCAAATAAAATAATAGAAATACTGTAATTGGATTCTCACTCCTTCTGTTCTTCTTGCACTCATTCATTTATCCTTCCCTGTTGCATTCCTTTTATGTGTATTAGAGGAGATATGAAGACTAACACACTTTCTAATGTTGAGGATCTCTTCGGGATTAGTTTTCTTCATAAGACCGGAAATAATTTTGCATTACCAGGAAAAAAACTGTGGCAGCCATTATACCACACTAGATAAGTGCATAAGTTCCAAAGCAAGAACATCTGGGTTTGTGTGGTGGATACTTCTTTTACAGGGTAATTGTATGACCTTAGACCACTTCCTTAGCCTACCTGTGCCTCAGTTTCTTCATCTGTAAAATGAGGATTAAAAATAGTACCTATCTCAGACTTGGTACACAGAAAACATTGATAAACATTAGGTATTAGTATCACCATCATCACCGTCTTATCATCACTCTGGAAAGGTAGTCCCAGAAAGAACAAGAAGTATAAAGGACCTGGCAGATTGCTCTTCTATAAAAACTCCAGGTGACTTAACTGCTTTATTTCTTTTTTAATGTAGAAAAAAAAAATCATGCACATTTTGGTGTTGCCAAGCCATTGCTACTCCATTATTTATTGAGAAAGGTCAATCCTTTCCATACTAGGCCTTTCTAGGGATTTGGTAATAGTGAGGGGAGAACAGAACAAGGTATGAAACTTTCCAGGGGTGTGTCCCCTTTTAACCCTCTTTTTGGAATTAGGAATTGGGGTGCTGTAGAATGATATCATTGAGACTCAGGCGAAGGAGCAAGGAGCTGTAATGGCTCCTTGTAGCCTGTTTACTGGAAGCTTCCTAAGGACAGGGACCATGGCTGTTTTACTCTCCATTGTAGTTTAGTGCCTACGTTGCTTGTTATTGAGAGTTTGCCTTCTTTTCTAGCTGGGCGCAGTGGCTCATGCCTGTAATCCCTTGGGAGGCAAAGGCAGGTGGATCACATGAGGTCAGAAGTTCGAGACCAGCCTGGCCAACATGGCGAAACCCCATCTCTACTAAAAATACAAAAATTAGCAGGTGTAGTGGCAGGCCCCTGTAATCCCAGTTACTCGAGAGGCTGAGGCAGGAGAATCACTTGAACCCGGGAGGCGGAGGTTGCAGTGAGCCGAGATCGTTCATTGCACTCCAGCCTGGGTGATAAGAGAGAAACTCCATCTTTAAAAAAAAAAAAAAAAATTTGCCTTGTTTTCTAATACACGAAACTGATGTCACAATCCAAAGCTTTCTATTAGAAACTGGTACAAAAACGATTTCTCAGCTCTTTTTAGAGAAAGGGTTAATATACTGATTTTTCCCACAGAGTCAGTGCAATGGGAGATCGTATCATTTTTGTATGATCTAAGCTCTATTTAAGAGAACAGATTTGGTGGGGTGCAGTGGCTCATGCCTGTAATCCCAGAACTTTGGAAGACCGAAGTGGGTAGATCACGAGATCAAGAGATCGAGACCATCCTGGCCAACATGGTAAAACCCCGTCTCTACTAAAAATATAAAAATTAGCTCGGCATGGTGGCACATGCCTGTGATCCCAGCTTTTGGAGGCTGAGGTAGGAGAATCACTTGAACGCAGGAGGCGGAGGTTGCAGTGAGCCGGGATCGCCCATTGCACTCCAGCCTGGGCGACAAGAGTGAAACTCCATCTCAAAAAAAGAAAACAGATTCAATTTTTATTTCAAGATTAAAAACGATGAACTATGAAACAAACTTGTTTGTGCTTTAACATCTTGTGTATTAAATATGGAATGACACATATTCTAAATGGCTCACCTTGACTAGGGAAATTTGGTACTGAAAAAAAGATACTGTGTTAAAATCAGATATGTGGGTCCTATGGTTTGTAATGTCTGACCTTAACACAAAGAAGAAAAACATTATAGAGCCAAGTAAACACTAACACATTGGAGAATAAACCTTGTTTTTAAAAAGATAGTTTTCCAAAAGAAATTCTTTTTGTTCTCAGCCTTCAAGGTAACTATAAAATCTGAAAGCTGAGCAAGGTAGGAAGATCTAGAGGACAAAAGAAAAAGACAAAAAGGCACTGCAGTATAGTTCAAGATGCTAAACAGATGAGACTGGTACATGTCAGAAGCAGCAGTGACCTTGTGCGCTTCTTACTATCCCTGCTCCATTTAGACGTTTATACAATGGTTGCAAGAGGAAGACTGATCAGGCAAAGTCTAATCAGGGAGCTGAAGAACTTCTTTATTCTCCTCGTCCTCCTACCACTCTTCTCCTTTTTCTCCTTTGCCTCCTCCTTTTCCTTCCATCCTCCTCCCTCTCTTTTCCTCCTTCTCTTCTTCACAAATCTGGCTTGAAGTTAAAATTCTCTGGGAAGACAAAAATGCATGACATTTATAAATGAAAAAAAAAAACCTATATAGGTAGAGAAAGAACATTTTACTTAGAAGCTAACAAAAAGGCAATATGAGATAATAAAAAATTAATTCAAGTCTCCTTCAAAATATAGCAGCATCAATTTGCTGCTTTGCAGAGCAATAATAAAGTGGTGTCCTAAGAGATATTAATAATTGTTTTTTCTTATAAAATAATTGTTTTACCTTTTCTACTGTTGTGAGGGTTTTTTATAATAAACCCCAAGAAAGAAGAAAAATGTGTAGAATCTTGAGTGCAGTTGTAAAGTGGATATTGAAAGCTAGAGAAAAGTGTTGGGAAATGAATTATTCTGTATAATAAACCCCAGACATAAAAGGGAGCCCTTTTATGATATTGCTCAGATACATTGTTCACAAGGTTTCTTTAAGAAGATGCTCATTGCCTTTGATTTTGAAATGACTTTGTGATGTCTGGCTGCTATGGTAACTGCTATTTAATTAAAAAGTAGCATTTATAGCATTAGGAGAAATACCTAATGTAGATGACGGGTTGATGGGTGCAGCAAACCACCATGGCATGTGTATACCTGTGTAACAAACCTGCACGTTCTGCACATGTATCCAAGAACTTAAAGTATAATTTTTAAAAAGTAACACTTATAATCTAAAATTTCTAACTTTTTGACACACTATTCTAGAGTTCCCTTACATTTACCCCACTTTCCAACTTATCACATATTTGCTATAACCTTACTTTTTGGAAATGCCTTTGTTTCCCTATTTTTTAATATGTTAGATTGGTATCATTGTCATATTTGAGTAAAGATTTAGTGTTATTGCAAAGCTACTTCCTTTTGCTCACAATAGTGCTATTTGCTGACAGCTTTCCTTATACCAAGTACTATTCTAGTGCTCTACATATTATCTCATTTAATCCTTACAACAATAATATGAGGGGTGTTATTATTATTATTATTCCCATTTAACTGACAAGGAAATGGAGGCACAGAGAGATTAGGAAATATTGCCCAGGATCATACAGCTACAGCTGTCCAGTATAGTAGCCTGTAGCCACATGTGGCTACTTAAATTTAAATTTAAATGAAATGAAATTAAAAGTTCATTGTCTTAGTTACACTAGCCACACTTCAAATTTTCAATTAGTCTATGGGACTAGTCGCTACTGTATTAGAGAGTGTAGACCAGAATGTCTCGATCATTGTAGCAAATTCTGTTGGACAGAACTGTTAGAGAAGCAATGAAGCCAGTCATAAACCTAGGGGATTTGGCAGTTTCAAAGTCTAGACTTGTAACTACTGTGCTGAACTGTCTTTTTCTCCCTTCCATAAGAAATAAAGGGATTAGTATAGACAGTCTATGAGCTGATGTTAACCAGAGATCGATAAAGGGCAAGACTGATGAATACAGACTGAATGGGAGATTCATTTATTCATTCCACAAATGTTTATTGAGCCTCTGCAGAGTGATCGGCTGTTCTAGATGCTGTTGATACAGCAGTGAACTAAGCAGATGGGTTCTGTGACCTCACAAAGTTTACATTCCACTGGGGGCTGGCAGATACAAAAAAGTAGCTAATTATATAATCTATCAGGTGATCATAAATACTATGGAGAGAGAAAAACAGGGTAAGGGTGATAGGGAGTGCTGATGAAAATGTCTCTTTGGCCGGGCACAGTGGCTTACACCTTTAATCCCAGCACTTTGGAAGGCCAAGGTGGGTGGATCACCTGAGGTCAGGAGTTCGAGACCAGCCTGGCCAACATGGTGAAATCCCGTCTATACTAAAAATACAAACATTAACTGAGAGTGGTGGCTCACGCCTGTAGTCCCAACTACTTGGGAGGCTGAGGCAGGGGAATTGCTTGAACCCGGAAGGCAGAGGTTGCAGCGAGCTGAGATTGCACTATTGCACTCCAGCCTGGGCAACAGAGCAAGACTCCCTCTCAAGAAAAAAAAAAGAGGAAAGAAAATGTATCTTTGACAAGACACTATTGAAGAAGTGACTTGAGAGAAGAAAGAGAGAGAGGAGAATTCCAGGCAATGGGAAGGGAACGTGCAGAGGCCCCAAAGCAGAGATCAATGAGTCTGGTTAACGTGGTTAGTACCATGTAAATTGGCAGCCAACTAGAGAAATCCCTTCTCTTCCAGATCGTCATACCTTATGTATTTAGGCTTCTTCACCTTGAGTCTGATGTTACCTTTCTTCCCTGGTTCTATTACATCTGCCTTTGAGTCAATAGAGCCCATTTCACTTCTCTGATAAAATATATATTTTTTAGTTTGCCAACTTTGGAACACAAAGCAAATCTTAGCACTCTTCTATGATTAACCTTGACTTCGAGGGATTGCAGGATCATATTGTTTGAAAAGTTTTTCTACTTGTCATGGGCTCCTTCCTCTAATAAACAGAAACTAGCCTCCTAGACCAGAAGTTACTATATGTAAAACCAGGATGATAAAATTATTTTTCAGGAGAAAATTAAGATGGAAGGAGACTAAATCATAGTTTAAAATTTTACTTCTAGACTCAAGTAATAGCCTTAGAAGCTTCATTTTTTATTGTTAATAGTTTGGCCAAACATAGAAAACAAATCCTAAGTGTTTGAGCAAATTTACAGTTTTCAAGATGGCAACACATTGGCATTCTATAAGGATAAATTCAACCTCTCATATGCCAAGTATTAGGAAAGATTTTATTCTTATACCTAGGAATTTCCATAGCACCCTCCTGTCCTGACCATCAGCGGTGCTTCTCTTGGTTTCTACATCCTGTTACATCCAAGCCCATCCCTTTTTCTCTCTGTTAAGACCCTAATACAACTAGGCCAGGGGCAGTGGCTTATGCCTGTAACCCCAAAGTTTAGGAGGTCATAGCAGGAGGACTGCTTGAGGCCAGGAGTTTGAAACCAACCCAGGCAACATAAGGAGACCCATCTCTACAAAAAATAAACAAACAAATAAATAAATAATTAGCTGAGCTGGGGCAGGAGGATCCCTTGAGCTCAGAAGTTGGAGGCTGTAGTGAATTATGATCTCACCACCGTACTCCAGCTTGGATTACAGAGCGAGGCCCTGTATAAAAAAAAAAAAAATCTAGTAAAACTAGATCATTATTCCTTTCTCTAAATTGCAAAAAGAAAATGAATAATATATGTAAATTATTACTATTATATTTATATTTTAAGCGTTTTACATATAAAGTACGTTTACATGTAAAATCCTTAGAATACTACCAAGTAAGTAATAAGAACTTCATAAATATTAGCTATTATCATTATTATTCTCCGCACTCTAACCACTTTCTCTGCTTTATTAAAGCAGATTTTTATTAGATGCCTTAATAGATGCTTCAAGGCATCCAATCTACCTTCCTGCAGCTGCCTTTATCTTCCAGCCCCACCCCTGTGTCCTACACTGCTCATGTACAATGCATGTCCCCTTTGATGAGCACTGCTTCTCCTCATCTTCCTAATGTACCCTGCAAATTGGAATTCCTGACTCTGAATCCTGTAGTAGGCACTACTGAGATTTCACCTGTTTACCACAAGCATTTTATAATCTAAAGGAAAGATCTCAATGCGGAGAACAAAATGTCTGTTTCTCCTAGGGTAGAGGTCTCTCCACACTTTTCCCTCAGTGTAGGGCAGTTCACGTGGCCTCACTTCTACCTCTGCAGCCAAGAGTTCTGGGTTCCATGGATGTGGGCAGGATCCAGGTATAACCATGAGTTCCTGGCTGCTCTTTCAGTAACAGTTGGGGCTTCCCAACTCCATTTAAAAACAGTCTAGAAAAACTCGAAGGTTGGCAGCTGAGATAGAGTGAGTTTCCAAGTGCATTGGTTAGGTGCCTGATTTCAGTGGGGAGCCTATAAGGGCTACCCAGATAGGCGATTATCCCTCTGCAGTTCTGGATGCCTCCCAGAGGCTCCAAAGAGGTTAAAATTTACTGACTTTTGTTTGCAATGTATGTAAAAGGAAGCACTGAAGCCCCTACATGTTCATGAAACCAGACATTTTATTCATTTTATGCTACAAACGAACAGCAGCAAAAAGCCAGCATATCATGAGCCAGACAATGGAGAAGTGTAAGGTATTTGGCAGCTTTTAATGTTGGAAAAATTAATGTATTAAAACTACCTGTGCTTATAGGCAACTGCATGGAACAGGAGTAAATTAGGGTGCACCATGTTGCCGAGGTGTGATGTCAGATGAGACCACATGAGGATGGTAATGTATCTGAGGGACCACAGTTTTCTCAAAATATCTTAACATTCTGTCATTGAATCACATTAGTCTTTTTATATTTATGTTTCCTCAGGCCTTGGTTTGGGCCTGTGTTCTTGAAAGACACAATGATAAATTATTCATTTGTATATAAATAAAGGCAGCAGATTCTGGATGGAAGAAGTATTTGCAGAGTGAAAGTAATTCCTGTAAGATAAAGGGTAATTCTGAATTATGGCACCTTATTTTCTTCATCAATGCCCTGTTAACCTGAAGTTAAATAAGCTATGGGCATTAGTGCCTAATAGGGAGGGAAGGATGTGCTTCAAACTGGTGAGCAGAACCTGTATAAACTGTAAGTGATATTAGCCATTTCTATTTAAGGAGCCTTGGAATATACCAGTGTAGTTCTGGGCACTTTACACACAGTGCCTTTGATTTTCTTAACCCTCCTTCAGTGTTGATTTTGTTTTTTGCTGATGATGTAGCTGAAGCTCAGAAAGGTTATGTGACTTGTCCAGAGCCTACCTGGTACGTGGAAAAGCAAGTTTCAGTTCCATGTCTCTCTCTTCCTTTATATATGTATGT
This sequence comes from Piliocolobus tephrosceles, assembly GCF_002776525.5. Lineage (NCBI taxonomy): Eukaryota > Metazoa > Chordata > Mammalia > Primates > Cercopithecidae > Piliocolobus > Piliocolobus tephrosceles. The sequence continues at coordinate 96,953,269 of NC_045441.1, forward strand.
TTTAGTTAGTTCCTTTTATTCTTATTTCCTCATTTCCCACTCTCATTGGCTTCCTCACCCACTGACAAACCATTATTATAAGTCTGATATGTATCCTTTTGTTTGTATGGATTCTTGTAAAAAAATCTCTATTGTGTTCCTCCATTTTTAATTTCAGTAAATGATATTCTGCTATAGATTTATTTCTCTTGTTATTATCCATTTGTTTATTTTTAAACTGTTTCCACACAGTGCTAGGTTTTGCAGCTCCACCCATGTGGCTGTATGTACCTCTGGGTCGTTATTGCTGATGACTGCACAGTACTCCAGAGTTGCGTCCACCACATTTCCGCCCTGTCCATTGCCCTGGCAACAGATGCCCAGATTGCCCCTAGATTTCTACCACACCAGATAACCAGGAAGTGGACATCTTGTACACATTCTTTGATGAGTCTATGTGGGATTGTTCGGGAATTGCTGGACCACAGGGCACACATATGCTGACTTGGACCACATTGGGCCAGTTCGTTGCTGTCCAGCCTGGCCGCTCCAGCCCCCACACATCTGCCAGCAGTGCAGAGCAGTCTTGCATCCCCTCATCCCCACTGGCACTTCCAGTTTTCTTATTTTTCTAATTTTCTAATTTTGGCCAGTCTGATTGTACAAAGTGATATTTCATTGTTTTAATTAGCATTTCTCTAAATTATTAATGACTTTGAAAATGATCTCTTCATATGCTTGTTAGTTGAACTTCTTCTACTGCTACCCTGTTGTCCAGTTCAGGAGATGAAGGTCATGGTCAGGATCGTGACCATCTCTCTAGACTAGCATTGTTCATCTAAAATATAATGCCACCCACATATGTAATTGCACAATTTCTAGTAGCCACATTAAAAAAGGTGAAAGGAGATAAGTGAAATCAATTTCAATAATATATCTTAACTCAATATATCTAAAATACAGTAATTTCTACATATAACCAATATAAAAATTATCAGTGAAATATTTTATATTCTTTTTGTACTGTCTTTCAAATCCTGTGTATATTTAACAATGAAAACAAATCTCAATTTGGATGCTAAATTTTCAATGGTCAAATTGAAATATAGTCACTTTATGCAAGTGAATTTTTGTTTAACCAAAATATATTTTACACTGCTTATAAAATTTTGGATATGCCTGATTATTAGAAAGCTCTTCTTGTATTGGGCCAAATAGTACTGCTTTCCATGGACCGCATACAAAACGTGTAATTTGTCTTGGAGAGAACATCCAGATAAGCCTTGAATTATTGCTCTTGGGTTTCTCTTTCCCCACAACATCTCCTTTTCTCAGTTGTCAGTATCCCCAGTTCCCCCAATTGTACCTCACATGACATAATTCCTTTGCTTTATCACAGTGGACCCTTGGGTTGTATGCATTTCAGATTGTCTGTACCTCTCCTGAGACATCACACTTGGACCAGCATGGTTCTCTAGATGTAGTCCACGGATGGAACGGTGCCCAGATGAATTTTAGTCCCCTATGACCCAGACACACTGCTACAACCAGAGTAACTTGAAACTAAATTTTCATTTAGCAATCACATTTGGACTTAGTGAACAATTGCTTGTTGTCTGTTTATTCACCTGTTGACGTTTTTCAAGCACCCACTACATGTTTAGTATATCTGTTAAAGTATAGCTTAGACGTAACCTTCTACTCGCAATAGTTTCTAAGCAAGGAGAATCAACCTTAGAAAAATAAAATTCTTTTTAACAGAATAGTTGGCTGCCCTCCATTGTAGCTCCCCCCAAAAAGTCTTCCACAGACTCATTCTCAAAAGTAAATGTCACATGTTTAAAAAACTGGACCAGAACCTGAAACTACATAGCGGCAAAACCTCTTCCTCCACTAGCATCTATCCAGGACGAATTCGTAAAAATCTTTGAATCTGTTGTCAGTCTGACATAGGATTAGTTAATGTATTTTATGCAAAGGCAAAGCCAGCACACATTCTCATTTTAATAAGAAATATATGATATAGAAAGATAAATTTTCATCTTTATATCATTGATATAGTACATTATACAAATGTACCCAATTAAGAGATAATGATATGTAATATGGAAGGCATTAATAACAAAGACAGTGTGAAAGTTGTGGGATAAACCATCAGTGAAATGATTGTATTAGGATATAGCTTTTGTAACAGAAGGAAACATGCTGCAATGAAGGCAAGAAAAATGCGGTTGTTTACAGTCACTTTTCCAGGTTTGGTCACTGTTCAGCCCAGGGTAGGTGATGAGAAAGAACAGAATGCAGACTCCAGGCAAGAAGGAGAGTAGAGTAGATAAGAGAACCTCCTTCCTTGTTTCCTCTACTCCTTGGTGTTGATTACAGGCTGCCTCTGACCATATATCCAAAGAAAGGAGTAACAACTTTAACCCTTAACTTAGGTGAGGACCAGTTTGAGAAATACATGATAGTAAGGAATAATCAAAGGCATGGAAAGATAAGTGGCCTGGAGTCATCCTTTCCTGACTCTTCCAAATCTATCCATTTTTGCCATCGTCAGGAGTAGTTTCATTTGGACCATGGCAGTTACAGGGTGCAAGTGTTTTTCCTTTAGCTTTAATCCATCTTGGAGTAGGGGGAGTAGGTGGAGGTTGGGGAGCAGAGAACAAGTGAAAAAAAAGAAAAACCCACATCTGACCCAAGAAGACTAAAGATGGACTCTGACTCCCATTTGTCTCCAGACTCCTAGGACTAATTCAGTTCAGCAAAGTCTCCCAAAATACACTGTGCTAGTCATTACAGGATCCCAAGGACAAGAGATGTATCACTCCCACAGTCTAGTGGGGAGGAGACAGCACCAACACACAGATAATGAGAATCAAGGGTAGAATGTGCTAAATGGTCTAAGGGGCCCATAGCCCCTGGGCCATGGACCGGTCCTGGTCATGGCTTGTTAGGAACCCAGCCACACAGCAGGAGGTGAGCAGCAGGCTAGCGAGCACTACTGCCTGAGCCAAAAAGGCTGGAGACCTCTGGCCTAAGAGAAACACAGAGCGTTGTAGAAGCTCAAAAGGCAAGCCTTCACATTTAATTTGGGGACTTGGGAGAAACTATTGAGTAAATAGTCTTTGAGGTAAACCTAAAAGGATGAATAGGATTTTCATAGGTAAAGATGAGCAGGAAAATGCATGCTAGGTTGTTACTCCAGAGGGAGGTTACAAGTGATATTATGCACACAGAATTCTTTACCTACTGTACCTAAAGAGCTAAGTTGTAAAGACATCCATGTTATTGCTCTCTGGGTCTCATAGCATCATGAAGATAACCCAGATTATTCTCAGAGCTATGAGATCACCTTTGCTTCCTTGACAAGTCACGTACAATTTTGGCAGCCAGCTACCAGGCTAACAAATATAAGTTTGAACCCAGGATACAGATAGAGTCAGGTCTTTTTCCTTCTCTTAAAGGCAATTAATAGTTATTGACCTGGGCTTCTGGGTAAATGGTTATCTAAACATCCATTTGTAAAGGACATCTTTACAACTCCGAAAGCACTAACTTTCAGGTAGCCAGCTTCAGCAGACTAGAAAAATCAGCATATTATGTATTTAAGTCTCCCTTTCCTCTCCTGTATCAGTCTGGGTTCAACGAGAGAAACAAAACCAAAAGAAGATAAATATTAAGAGATTTAGTCTAAGGAATTGGCTTATACATTAGTGGAGATTGGCTGGGCAAGTCTGAAATCCCTAGGGAAAGCTCTCAGGAAGGGCAGACTGGAACACTCAGGTGTGAGCTGAAGCTGCTGTCTGCAGGTAGAATTTCTCCTCTTCCTCCTCCTCCTGCTCCTGCTCCTCCTCCCGCTTCTTCTTTCTCCTTTTTCATTTCAGTTCTGCTCTAAGGCTTTCCAACTGATTATGGACTTTAATTACATCTACACAATACCTATGTGGCAACAACTAAATTAGTGTTTGATTGAATAACTAGGGGCTGTACTCTAGTCTATTGACACATAAAATGGATAATCACAAATCCCATAGACAGCCCTGGTATTAGGGTGAGGGAAGGTAATATGAACAATGGGATCAGGCAATTTACAGCAATGGCGGAAGGGAATTCATCAAAGACACAAAAGGTCACATAGTATATGAGTTTCTTTATATGAAATATCCAGAATAGACACACTTACAGTGGATTTGTGGTTGCCAGGACTGGGGACCAGGGGTAGTGGAGATTGACTACTGAATGTGTATGAGGTTTCCATTTGGGAAAGATGAGAAAGTGTTGGAACTGGTAGTGGTGATGGCTGTACAACATTGTGAATGCACTTAATACCATTCAATTGTACACTTTAAAATGGTTAAAATGTAAATTTTATGCCATGCATATTTTTACTGTGTGTATAAAAAATAATCAGATTTTTATTTGGTCTGACCACAGTGGGCTCGAAACTGAAACATCCTTCTCTTTGGGGGTCAGTAGGGTGTAATTTAAAAGTGTCAGTTTCACATGTTTACCTTTGTTTTAGCATGGTATTTACCTGTTTTTGACAAGTGCCAGCCATAGTTCGCTTACACAGTTGAGATGTAGGTTGTTTCTGCCTGTTGTTCTATATGTACAGCTTATAATAAATGTGAGAGTATAGACAGGCTTTACTTAGACAACTTGAAAGTGTATTGAGCCGTAAAGATAATACAGCATTGCGTGACTTTCACAGAGCCAGTGATGGAAATCTTTAGATACAAGAAGCTTTTGTTTAGAGCATGCTGATGGGGAAGATGATCATAAATCTCTGGACTGTCAGAAAGAAAACTGAGATTTAGCTAGGTTATTGTAGTTGGGTTCCTGGGAATATTTTACTGCCATGGCTCTTTTCTTCTCGATAAATTCTTTTCAGGCTGGATCTTTATTGAGAGCTGTGATGTGTGGATCCTTTCCTCTGTGTATAGCATGAGCTGTTGCTCGATGGATGTCAGCATAATGATGCTTTTGCAATGGTGACAGTTTGGAGAAATGTTTTCCAAATGTGTTGCTACTGAAAGACATAGATGAATTTCCAACTAGGGTTACGGATCACCAGGAAAATGGGCTCTGACAGTGCCCTGGAGCCAGGGAGTGAAATAGACCTTCCCCTGGATGAGGCTGCATGGGGCAGATGTACAGAACCACACAAAGAGGGCCAGCCTGAGAATACTCTCCTATTTATGCCTATGCTTCCTCCTCCTCAACTGGAAACCACACATTGCATGTTTATTGCCCTCAATACACAGATTTCTCCTTGGGAATATTTTCAGCTCTTTTAGAAGCAACATTAAGTATTTTGAAGCCACTAAGGAGGAATTTATTTACTGGCATAAGTGGAACATTAGACACCTGAAAGAGCCTTCAGAAGGTCCTATGTTAGGCTTCACTTATGTCACTTTACAAGTTAAAAATAAAATTTAAAATTATATATCATAGATGCCATTGTTAACTGATTTGGGTCACTGAAAGACATATTGCAGATAAAATTAATTTTTTGAAGTGTCAATGTTCCCATCCTGAATGACTCAATAAATATGTAAAAATCCTAAGTATAATTTGGTGTGGTCTTTTCCACAAAACTAACTCAGCCAACTCATACATCTCAGCCATTCTTTGACTCTTCAGGTTCTTGAGTCCTGCATGTAGGAACCCATGAGCAGCTTTAATCTTTATGGGAGAAAGGATTCTACCCATTCGTGTCCACCGGTGGCCAGCACAGTGTTCAAATGGCCACTGTTGGCACTCTCCAGTCAGGCTGGCCTAGCTCTTGGGAACACCTATTGAAAGACAATTATTTATGAGTGTGACATAGTATGTTGGATGTATAAGATGTGCTAAATACTTCATAGGTATGGTTTAATTTTTTCCAATGACAATTTTGTGTAGCATGTATTATAAACTGACACTCAGAAAAATGAGTAACTTACTCAAAGTCATACAAATAGTAAGTGGGAGAGTTGCTTCAATTCCAGGACAGCCTGATCCTCAAACTCTGACACTTTCCATTGCACCATGGTAACAAGGATTTTCAGCATAGTTATCCCCAGAGCTAGTCACCAGGAAGTGCCATAGGACACCTATACTTTTAAAGGGATGGGGTGGGTGATCCAGGGAAGCCACGCAGTAGGAAGATCTGGGCAATGGCAAGTAATTCACTTGAAGAGCTCCTCTTCTCTTTGAAAACACAGCTTGTGCATAACCTGCTCTTTGGAGCCTTGCGTTCCAATGTATCATGTTCCACAGTTAACCTCCCCTGTGCTTGCTGTGCACCTGCTCATATGTCTGTAGTCACACTTGTTGTACTTTATCGTGCCTGGCACAGAACTTGCCATAAAGTAAGATCTTAATGAGTGCTTAATGAACTGATAAGGTAAATGCATCCAGATAAAGCTCAGAGAATGGGAAGCCAGAGGGAGGAAACTGAGCAGGTGAAGTAGGAGGTTGGGGACAATCAAAGTGGACTTGAAGAGGAGCCCCAATTCTATGTTTGCCTTATAGCAGGTGAGCCAACCAGCCCCAGAAATATATATGGAACTTGATGATAAAACACAGGCCTTCTAGTCATTATATTTTCAGCTTTAGGGAGGTTGATTTCCACAGTCAGTTTTTGGGTTTTTTTTAAAAGTGCTTTTGTGTGTGTGTGTGTGTGTGTACATGTACATACTTCTTGCCCAGGATGAAAACAAGGAAAGACTTTGAAGAAACACTTCGAGGAGAGTGGAAATAGGGAGATCAACTGCTCTGAAGACTCAAAGATCCCCACTTTGGTCTCTAAGCCAGGGATAGGCAAACGATAGTCCATGGGCTAAATTCCTCTTGTGGACTGTTTTTGTATGATTCTACATGCAAAAGCAGAGCTAAGAATGACGTTTAAATTTTTAATGGCCAAAAATATCAAAAGAAGAATAATTTGTGGCATGTGAAAATGACAAGAAATTGTCCATAAGTAAAGTTTTATTAGAACCCAGCCATGCTCAGTCACTTGTGTATTGTCTATGGCTGTTTTTGCATTACAAGGGCAGAGTTGAGTGGTTGCCACTGAGACTGGATGAGCCCACTAAGCCAAAAATGTTTATGATCTGGCTTTTTGCAGAAAAAAGCTTGTCAACCCTTGCTCTAAGCCATGGTAGCATCATCCCCTTTTAAGGCTAGGGGGAAAACAATAACATTGTTTCCATTGTTTCAGTAGCCTTCTAGCAGACTGTATTGATCGTATTTATAGATTCCTATTGATGTTTGTTGTTACTTTAATCTGTGTTTGTGTGAAGGGCCTGGAATAATTTTTGTACATTGTCAAGGTACATTCTAAATAGCATCTGGAAAATCTCTCATGATTGATTTTGGTAAAGAAGCTTTAATTTCTAAATTGCTTTTGAACTTTTCCATCTGAAAGTGGGAGCTGAAGGGGAAGCGAGGAATAGGTAAATAGCAGCCTTTGGCCCCACACTACTTTGTGAGCTGCCCTGGGGATTAATGAGATAATGTACAGGCAGCATTCTGTGCTTGTCAAGGAAAGGTACTACATAAATATAAGACATTATTATTGGTAACACAGAGAGGGCTTTGAGGAAACGATCTTTGTTTCTGACTCACAGAATAATAGGTTTCTACAAAAATAATTAAGATCTGATGATTAAATGTATGCTTGTAATGGGGTCAAAATAGCAAGGGTTTAGGAGCAAGGTAATCTTGGAGTAATAAGAGAGACCATTGTGATTTCAGTATATACAAATCTATCTGGATTAAAAAAGACAGGCAATAATTTTCTGCTCTCTTGACATAATGTAAGATTTGGTGCTGCAAGAATAACTGTGATTATTGGTCAGAAATCACTTTGGGATCCACTCTTTTAAAGGGTTGGCATTACACCACCTGACCAACACCTAGGCTCTCCAGGAACTAGGGGATGTGAAAGTGTGATGCAGAAATGCTCCTGAACTTTGCCTTCTACCCTGCTAGGTCTTCTTCTTCCCAGAGATGTTCCTGGGTTCTAGTGGGGGGTTCTCCTTAGAGTAAAGGCTGGGGCAAGAACTTTGGTGCAGACAGTTTATTTGGGAAGTGCTCCTCAGAAACAATAGTGAGAGATCAGGAAGCATAGGTGGCCAAGAGGAAGAGTCAACCAAGGGTGTATTATTGGGCTGGGTAACCTGCAGGCATCTGGGGCTCTATCTGCTGGGGACCCTTTGAGGCACTGTGTTGAATAAGCCTCAGACTGTCCTTCTGAAGGAGGCTGGAATTAGTAAACTCATTACATCATAAAAAGAGCCATTGCCAGCTTTTGAGGTCACATGTGCCAGATCATTTACCTAAGATATTTTGTTTAATTCTGAAAACAATTGGGAAAGGTATCTTTAGTCACATTGTACAGACAGGAAACTGAGGATTTTAATATAAACGTTATAAAGTCACTTAGTGTTTGGATGAGGATCCAAGTCTGCCTAACAGCAAACCTCATGCTGCTTCCTCAATGCTATGTGAGGATGTAACTGCCCAATGAGTTCATCTTGTCCACTGCCCAGATAGAGCCAATTTATCAAGACAGGGGAATTGCAACAGAGAAAGAGTTTAATACTGTACATCCAGCTAAATGGGAGACCAGAGTTTTATTATTACTCACATCAGCCTCCCTGAAAATTCAGAGGCTAGAGTTCTTAGAAGATAGGTTGGTGGGCAGGGGGCTAGGGAATGGAGAATGTTGGTTGGATCAAGGATGAAATCATAGGGAGTCAAAGCTGTCCCCGTGTGCTGAATCAGTTTCTGGGTGGGAGCTACGAGACCAGATGAGCAAGTTTACTTGCCTGGGTGGTGCCCAGAAACATCAGAATGCAGGGTCTGAAAAAATACCTCAAACACCAATCTTAGGTTTTACAATACTAATATTCTCTATAGGAGCAATTGGGGAGGTTAGGAATCTTGCAGCCTCTGGCTGCATTACTCCTGAGCTGTAATTTGTAATCTTATGGCTGATTTGTTGGTTTGACAAGGGCAGTCTTCTCCTCAAGGGAGAAGGGAGTTTGTTTTGGGGACTGTTATCACCTTTGTTTAAAAGTCAAACTATAGCTAAATTCCTCCCACAGTTAGTTCAGCCTATGCTCAGGAATGAACCAAGGGCAGCTTGGTAGTTAAAGGCAAGATAGAGTCAGTTAGGTCAGCTCTTTTTCACTGTCATAATTTTCCCACTGTAATAATCTTTGCAATGGCAGTTTCAAGAATGCAGCCTCTTTCTCTGTTGGTGGACTTTAAAATTATAAATGGTTTCTGATTTGTAATGTTGGGAGGATGAGTATGTAGTGGGAGATGCTGCTGCAGTAATAGATAATTCCTTAAATCTCAGTAGTTGAACCACACCTTACTTCTCTCATGATGTGTGCATGCAGATGATGAGGTGGCTCTGTGTTGGTGCAGTCCTCACCTGGGGATCTAGGCTGATGGAGCAGCCACTGTCTGGCAGTGCTAGCTCTAGGCTAAGACAGGCGAGGTATCTGTGGCATCCACTCTCAGGGTTGTGCAAGTGCTAATCTTGAATTCACATGACCTTAGGAGTGAATGCCTCCTTCAACTTTGCACCACAGATGCCTCACTTAACTTACCCTAGTCAGATCCTTGCCACTGGGACTGCAGATGGCAGAGGGAAGAGGGCCTGGTGAAGCAGCCTCTTAAAGCTTCCACCCAGAGTGACATGCTTTTTCTGTTCACATTTTATTGGAAAAGCAGGAAGGATGCTGGATTTTGATGAGCAGTAGTAGAGTCTCCCAGAGCAGGTTTGATTTAATTCACTTTTACAAGCCTCCTCCTTTTCTTGTTAATAGGTTAACAAGTTTAAGGTATTCAGCAGATCATCATGGCTTGGAATATATTTAATTCAAATGTTGATTTTCCTGTGTGGTCTCATGAAAATTCAGAATAAACAAGTGCTGCAGCTGAAGCTTCCTATATCTGAGTATTAAAAGTTGAGTCACAAGGAGAGTGCTCTGTAAAGATTTCCACCCCATAATCACTCATCCAAAACTAATCTTGAGATTTAGCCATTTTCTAGATAGCCTGGGAGACAAAAAAAATAGGCAGTTGTTATCCAAAGATTTCATCTTGGATGTGTAATAAAAGCCATTGGCTATAGGCAAAGTTTGATGACATTACAGTGTGGTAAGGGTGGGGGGACTTGTTTACTAGTAGTTGCCTTCTTCAGCATGTGGTCCAGCAAATTCTTTTGTTGTGGACTGCATTTTCTCTGTGAGCTGAAAACACAACCAGAGTAAATGTAAAAGAAACATTAACCATTAACATACACACACACACTTCAAAGAGGCACTGTAGGAAGAAAAATGGCTTAGTTCAAACAATTGCAAAACTGGCAGTAGAAGTTAGATTTTCATGTCCACTTAGCCCTGTACATAAGTCCAAAGAACCCAGATCTTCTACCAAAATTGTACTCTTGTCTTAGGGACAAGTTCTAGCAGTGGAGAGTGCTGGGTTATGGTCACAACTAGATTTAGGTGTTGGGAGAAAGGATAGGGTGTTAGGAGAAAGGGAATATCATGGTGAAAACCTGTTGCATTCTTGTATTTTTGTCCACTGTAGCAAGAACACATTGTATAACTGTGGGCAGGTCATTTAACTTTGCTGGACACCAGTAGAATGAAACCAGAAGCAGGTCATTTAACCCTGCTTTCTTCAACTGTAAGATGATCCTAGAGAAGATTCTTGCTCTAAATTTGGCAAAGTAAATAAAGGAAGAGATTATTGTCAGCTCAGAGAGATAGCAGGATGTTAAAATTTCTTTTTTAGGCTGGAATAGACTTTAGAAATTTATACGTTGAGAGAAGGAGTCAGTTGAGAGAGATACTGAGAGTGCAGGAGAAAGAGGATTTCTGCCATTGAAAGGTTGTGAAAGAGGTGGGAGCAGGCCAGGCGCAGTGGCTCATGCCTGTAATCCCAGCACTTTGGGAGGCCGAAGCGGGCAGATCACCTGAGGTCTGGAGTTTGATACCAGCCTGACCAACGTGGAGAAACCCCGTCTCTACTAAAAATACAAAATTAGCCGGGTGTGGTGGCACATGCCTGTAATCCCAGCTACTCTGGAGGCTGAGGCAGGAGAATCACTTGAACCTGGGAGGCAGAGGTGCAGTGAGCCAAGATCTTGCCATTGCACTCCAGCCTGGGCAACAAGAGCAAAACCTCGTCTCAAAAAAAAAAAAAAAAAAAAAAAAAAGAGGTGGGAGTGAGTGGTAAAAAGAGGATGGAAGACTTCATCCTGAATAGGGATGCTTTTCCCTCTAAGACAGACTGGAATGATGAGAGGAGATCCTGTGATTGTTTTTGTGATTTTTTTTTAAGGTAGTGAAGAGGGCGAGGTAGCATCAACAAGATGAAAAGCCTCTTTCCAGCTTGGTCATCTTCCTAGAATGTGCAGGCAGGGAGGGGAGATGGATATACTGAAGGGTAGAGAAAAGGTTTGGAATAAATGTGTGAGGAATAGAAACATTTTGGAGTTCAGGAAGAACTCAAAGTTAAACAGCAAAAATTGTAGCAGACCCAGTTGGCATGGCGTGTTTTTCATTATTTGACACACCAGGCCCAGGGATGAGGACGTCTAAATGTAAGACAGGGTCATCTTGGAATGATTGCCCTTGGCAACTTGGCTTAGGAGAAAAACAGAAGAGTTTGAAGTTTCCTGTGGTCTCTTGTGAGAACAGAGAGGGTTCTGTGGGCACAAGAGTGTGGGAAAGATGGAAAGGAAGTTTTGGAAACTCAGAGAACAGTGAAGGTAAAACAGTGCTCAATAAAGATGAGACCCTAAAGATACTAAGACCTGTGAGTGATTGAAATGGAGCAGGAATTGCATTATCTTTTTGAGAATTTGGAAGAAGAGGGGAGCAGAGTGCTGGATTGTGAGTTTATTAGGATAGGGCCAAAGGTCCTCTTTATTTTGATATCCCAGACCTTAGCATGTTGTCAGGCACACAGTGGATGTTTAACAAATCTCTGTTGAAATAAATTAAGCTGAATATTATCCAGGATGATAGCAGAAGATGAAGACAGAAAGCAAATTCTGAAATTACTGGGCTGTAGACAAGGTTGGCATGTGCAGGTCTTGTCTAATGCAGACGAGGTGACCTAGTTTATCTTGCCAAGCACCCCATCAAGGGCTTTCCCTTCCTTTCTCTATGACTGACTCTACAAATAAGAGATAATTTCCCTAACTGTTGCCAGCTGTGCCTCCCACTTCTATAGGATGCGTTTCTGCTTATCATCCTAATACAAAATTATATTCTCCTGCTTGCCAGTATGAATGCATTTTATGGGAATGGCTTTGACTACATTCTTGATAAAAGAGTCATTCCTAGGGATTCAGTAAATATAATATCAAGAAAATGAAACAGAAATGAGAACCTAGCTAATTTGTATTAGAGATGGGGTAGTTCATTTGTGGATTGCTGAATTTTGAAAGATAGCCAGGAAAGAAAAAAAATAAATCAAACAGCCAGCACTGCTAAATGTAGGTTTTTTCTCATTTATTTTGCCAACTGTGGATGGTTGTTAATTACATATTTATGATAATACTTCACAGCTTACTTATGAATGTCCTGAAGCATGTTTTCTAAATGTAATAAAGTCCGGACTGTATGGGGCCCTCTGGCTCCATTAGTCTGCCATTAAATTTTATCTGATAAGTGGTTTAAGTTTGCTATGGAGTTTGTAGATTAATTCTGTTGAGGTGGATTAAGCTAAGTTCTAATGATAAAACTAAAATACTAGAGAGACAATCTTAATGCTTATAAGGTTCTATAAAGTTTCTACCTTTAGTACATGCATATGAATAATGCATTTGATCATCAAAAAGTATGACTTAGGGGTTGAGTTCTGAGTGCCTTTGGACTGTAAACATCAGGGCAGTCCTTATATTTCCAGCTTGGGAATCAGATGTTCTATGGTGAACTTGTAACCTATGTCATCAACATCTTTCTTACTGTCCTGTTTCCAGACTAGAGAATTGGTATGTTGTTGTACTCAAACTTCTGTGTATTAAGACAGAACTCAAGTTTAATCATTACCTAGCATTAATGTTGGGTCAGATCAAATGAGCTGTTTATGGCTCTGGGGTATAGATCATCAGATGCTAAGCAGGTGGAATAGGGAGAAAAACTGGCTTGTTGATGACCATGGCTAAAACTAGTGGATTTGGAAATATCAGCATAGGGGGTATATTTTCCAACTTGGAAATTCTGGAGCTATTCACATAATATTAGAAAAAAAATGCGTGCAGTATTTTGGTTGGTTTGCTTTTGTTTTTGGCTGCCCACGCAAATAAAAAATTGAGTTGTGGGGGCCGGGCGCGGTGGCTCAAGCCTGTAATCCCAGCACTTTGGGAGGCCGAGACGGGCGGATCACGAGGTCAGGAGTTCGAGACCATCCTGGCTAACACGGTGAAACCCCGTCTCTACTAAAAAATACAAAAAAGCTAGCCGGGCGAGGTGGCTGGCGCCTGTAGTCCCAGCTACTCGGGAGGCTGAGGCAGGAGAATGGCGTAAACCCGGGAGGCGGAACTTGCAGTGAGCTGAGATCCGGCCACTGCACTCCGGCCCGAGGGACAGAGCGAGACTCCGTCTCAAAAAAAAAAAAAAAATTGAGTTGTAATGACTTGCAGATAAAAGTCACTGTTGCTCAGGAATTGTTGAGACTTTAGAGGGAAGGAGGGCCTCAGTCATTTTTGTTTTAATTTTGTCTAAAGACACAGGGAACAAATTACATCTCTGTAATGGTTCATTTCCTAGAAGTAGTTATTTCCCCAAGGCTTACTTTCCCCTTGTACTTTCGAACTTTAAGCCTTTAAAACCTTTAGCCCAGCACTTAGAGACTTGTCATTGCAATTCCTTGGCTATCATTTCTTGCCTGTGAACCCAGCTTTCCTCTCATTGGGAATTCAGTGTTCTTGCTAGGTTGTTTATCCATAGAGAGCTGTATTGGGTGAAGCTGTCAGCTCATTAGCAGTGGGGCGTGTGATTTAGACTTGATAGGTGTACCATGAAATTCGGGAGGGCTGAATTAGGAGCCCTCGCCAGGCAGCTTTTGCTGCCTTTATTTTCCCCACCAGAACAGTTTGGATTTGAATAATACTTTGCTTGTGGTTAAAACTCTATGCAGCCTCTTTCAGTTGTTGTTGTTGTTATTGTGGTAAGAACACTTAACATGAGATCTGCCCTCTTATTTTTTGAAGGAAAGTATGAAGGAGACAAAAAAAAAAAAAAAAAATAAACAAAAAATAAAAAAATAAAGTAAAATAAAGGAGACCTGAATGGTTCAGTTTGAGACTTTTAAGACTGACTTTAGCTTAACAAGAAACTCCAGGACCCAGGCTAAGGCAAGATGCTTGCAGACATCCACTACCTGGATGCAACGGTTGAGGTAGGGTCCCACTTCTGCAGTGTGTAATCTGCTTCTTTATGTTCACCAGTACTTCTTGGCTCTTTTATTTCTTTGTTCCTGCCTCTACCTGAATATTTCCTTTCCTTTTCTGCTCCTGACTCTTGGCCCTAGCATCTTTGTCCTTTTCCGGACATGGTGTGCACACATGTGCCTGTGTGTGTGTGTTGTTTTGTTTTGTTTTTATCTGCATAGCCTTCTCACAGACCAACAGTTTTGTGGTTGCCATGTGGATACCTCCTTTTGGCTATACTGGTCTCCTATGAGGGCATGGCCAACTTGTTCTGCACTGGTACTAATTTTTATTAAGCATCTACTATGTGCCAGGCATTGTACCAAGTGCTACATACATATAATGTTTAATTTGTGGTAGGACAAAGTAATAATAATAACAACACATATAGCCCTTACTACATACTTACTAGCCCTTACAAACACTTTGTGCTATACATCTTCTATGAAGTTATTTTATATTCACAGCAATCTTATGAGGGTTACGTCATTTAGGATCTCTCCAGGAGACGTAAACCATACCTTTTTAAAATTTTATTGAGGTGCGATTATATACTCAAAAAAATTGTTCATTTAAATTACATTCAATGAGTTTTAGTAAATTTATAGAGTTGTAATATGATCACCATAATCCAGTTTTAGAACATTTCCATCAACCCCCCAAAATTCTCTTGAGCCTGTATGCACTCAGTAGTTGCATGAGGCCAAGTTCCACTTTCAGCCTCATGCAGACACTGATCTGCTTAATATCTCCATAAATTTATCTTTTCTGGATATTTTATATAAATGGAGTCCTATAATATGTGGCCTTTTGCACTTGGCATCTTTCACTAATATAATGCTTTTAAGCACCGTACATGTTGTTGAACGTATCCAAAGTTTGTTTCTTTTCATTACTGAATAGAATTTTTATTATATAAACACACCATATTTTGTTTATGATTCTCCCAGTTGATGGTTGTATGAATTCTTCCAGTTTTGACTATTATCAATAATGTGTGGACAGATGTTTATATTTCTTTTGAATAGATTTCTAAAACTGGAATTATTGGGTTGTATGGTACATTTCTATTTAACATTTAAAGAAACTCCCAAACTATTTTCTGGAGTGGGTGTACAATTTTACATTCTCATGAGCAATATTGGAGAGTTCGTTTCTCCATATCCTTGCCTACACTTGGTATTATCTGTTCTTTTGATTATAGCCGTACTTGTAGGTTTGCAGCGGTATGCCATTGTGGTGTAAATTTGCATTTCCTAAGTGAATAATGATGTTGAGTAACTCTTCATGTGCTTATTTGCCATTCATGTCTTAGTTGGTAAATTTCTATTCAAGTATTTGCTTGTTTGGCTTATTTTTGAGTTATGAGAGTTTTTAAAATATTCTAAATATAAGTCATTTATGAAAGACATAATTTGCAAATGTTTTCTCCCCAAGTTATAGCTGGTCTTTTCACACATCAATTAATTTACCAGAAATAATTTGATATAAAGAATATTAATTGTGTTAATATACATGTTAGCCATGTATTGAAGAACTGAAAAGGCAGAAAAGAACACAAATGTTTCACAGAGGTAGCCAGTGCAGGAAGCAGATAAAACCTCTAAGGATGGAGGAACAAAGGGAAGAGGTTGAAATGATAAAATTGAGAAGCTTGGAGAAGGAACTAAAACTTGGTCCCCTGAGGAGAGGCTGCTGCCAGCTGGGGCTGGTGTCTCTGAGGGGGTGCAAAGAGCCTGGTTCTAAGAGTGTAGGAAAAACTGCAAGCTGGAATGAACTACTGCTACTGGAACTTGCTGCACCGACTGGATAAGGAAGAGAGGCTGGAGAGACTGATGGGAAGATCAAGGGTCCTTTTTTCCTCTTTCAGTCTTCCAGGCTCCCTCTAGCACCACTGCTCTCCCCTTTCCACACCATTGGCAGAACCAAAAAGGGAGCAGGGTGGCAAAGCAGAAATGTGACTTCCAGAGTCCCAGCCTCAGCATCCAAAAAGAGAGCACTCGAGGGATGGGTTTGAAGCTAAGAAACAGTAGTTTAAAAACATGCACAGGTAGGTGCTACTATTATCCCTATTTTAAAGATGGGGATAGGGCCGGGCACGGTGGCTCATGCTTGTAATCCCAGCACTTTGGGAGGCCGAGGCTGGCGGATCACCTGGGGTCAGGAGTTCGAGACCAGCCTGGCTAACATAGTGAAACCGCTGTCTTTACTAAAAATACGAAAAATTAGCTGGGCCTGGTGGTGGGCACCTGTAATCCCAGCTACTCGGGAGGCTAAGGCGGGAGAATCGCTTGAAGCTGGGAAGCGGAGGTTGCAGTGAGCTGAGATCGCACCATTGCACTCCTGCCTGGGCAACCAGGGCAAAACTCCGTCTCAAAAAAAGATGAGGATACTGAGGCAGAGACAAGTTGTGTAACTTTCTTAAGATATTAAAGCTAGTAAGTAACAGAGCTGAGATCTAAACTGCACATATGGCTCTGGAGCCCATTTTCTTATACTGCGACACTATTCCACCTCACTATCCAACATATATTGGAATAAATGCATAGTTTGCAAACAAAGTCCTTCCTGTTGTGAACTCCTGGATCTCCTGTGGTCCTGTGGTCTGATTAGCTGATAAAAAGCTACTATTGTTTTTCTGAATTCTTGACAGCATGAACTCTACTTAGAGAGTTTCCAAGCTGTGACTTCTCCAGTCTTCAAAAGAAACCAACCCAGCTGGTTTATTTTTAATTTTTTTAAAAAAATAATCTTGTCTCCCATTTTCATCTCTCCACTTCTTACAACATCAAAATGGTTAACTGGCAAGGACACACGGTTTATCTCCCCCAGTGTTACCCATGAAAAGTGTTACCTATGTTTCTCCTCTGGTTGGCATAAGAGGAGAACCATTTGGATATGGTTCTCTCATGGCAACAGGCTAATTCACATGCAATCCCATGATTCTGTGGTTTGTTTTTCTGGTCAATTACACTATGTCATTCCTATTTTTTAAATTGCTTTCTAGTCCTCTGAGTTTCAGAATACAGCTTACTGTTTTCACTTTGGACTGAAATTTGATGCTTTCATTGCTTAACTTGCAAATTCTGGAATAGTGATATTACCATGACTTTCCTCAACTGAGAAATTAGGTGAATTTTCTTTTTTTTCTATATGAGTCACAATGGAAATGTTACACATGCATAATCAGTTCAATAGGCTATGTGGTCCTCTTATGCTTAGAATTCAAAAGTGACATTTTAGGGTACTTTTAACAATATAGGTACATAATTTTGCATAGACAGATAATTTTGCGACAGATTAAAGTGAGCTGTCTGGCATATGCACATAGCATAGGAGTGTTTCCCCATTCCACAAATAGACATCTATGAGATACATATTTTCCCTGGCAGATTTATTCAGACCAAAGTCTGGAGCAGAATTTTTTCACTGCTAGTTGACAACACCAGAGAGGATAACATTTTTTGATGGGTGGATTACTAATGGCCAGTTAATTAGTATTTCTTTTCCACGAAAGTTACAGTCCATTTAAGAATAACTTGGTCCTTTTGGAACCATTGCCTTTTTGGTGATAATTTGTTACTGTTCCAAGCAGTCATTAGAAACAGTAGGAATGCAGCCAGAGTAGCTGGGAACTAAATATGACTTTCATCCTGTAGCTGGAAGTGCTCATGTATCCACCCACAATGTTAAAATCCAGCCTTGTGCAGCCTGGAGGTGGTGAGGAAACTACTTTTTCCACTTATACTTTACCTTTTAGGCTCTTGTCCTTTTCCAGTTAGGGAGCCTGTGAAATGGAAATGCAGGATTGCAGTTCCAAATATATAAGTTGATTTGGGACCAACAGGAGCAGTGAATCTAATGCTCGAATCTAAATACTAGCATGGTTCTTGATTCGTCTGTGATTTCTAAGTTTCCAGAATGCTATTCATATCCTATTATATTTAGGATAAGCTGGTTGTGATTGGTTTTGAGGGAGTTATTGGTCTACAAACTCAGTGTGCCATTTGATACACCGAAGATGCAATGTGCTGTGGAGGAGAAGTCCTGGTCCTCAAAAGAAAAGGTCTAATGGTTAACATATGGGCCCCACCATTCAGTACCTGGTGAGATCTTGGACAAGTAATTTTATGTCACAGAGTCTCAGAGTCCTCATTTGTAAAATAGGAGTGATAATACAGTATCGTGAGATCCAAGTAAGATGTGAAAGTTGTTTGTGAATTTTTAAGTATTACACAAGATGTTATTATAAATATCCTTGTATGGTGATTTGTAAATATTAGGGCAAAGGGCAATATACAGGTTGCTGTGTTATTTGCTGGTTTGCTTTTGGAAATGTTCTCTTGTGATTTTGTTATACATTGTCCAGTGAATGGGTGGATCATGAATTAATCCAAATAAAATACTGTGTTTCTCATTGATCATACTTCTA
This sequence comes from Piliocolobus tephrosceles, assembly GCF_002776525.5. Taxonomy (NCBI): domain Eukaryota; kingdom Metazoa; phylum Chordata; class Mammalia; order Primates; family Cercopithecidae; genus Piliocolobus; species Piliocolobus tephrosceles. The sequence continues at coordinate 96,972,132 of NC_045441.1, forward strand.
AGTAAAGGAAAATGTCTGTGGCTTAAACATGCTTTCCCAAAGTTTTCCTGAGAGCTACTTTCCAAAAAAAAAAAAAAAAAAAAAGCAGTTCCCTGGGCAAATAAGTTTGTGAATGCTGCATGCACTATTTTCTTGCAGAGATTCATAACACATGTTAGCATATTATAGGTTCTGAGAAATCCCACAATAATTCTGGTGAACTTTGTTAATCCAACATTTCATACTTATTTGACTATTAAGACCTTTCTCCCATGTGACATCTAATGTAATAATGTATCTCTTTGGTATTGTAGCAGGATGAGCCACAGACAAAACTCCTCAGACACCGAGTTAAAGAAGGAAGGGGTTTATTCGGCCAGGGGCATCAGCAAGACTCCTGTCTCGAGAGCCGAGCTCCCCAAGTGAGCAATTCCTCTCCCTTTTAAGGGCTGGCAACTCTAAGGGGTTGCATGTGAGAGGGTCGTGATTGATTGAGCAAGCAGTGGGTACGTGACTGAGGGCTGCATGCACCAGTAATTAGATCGGAACAAAACAAGATAGGGATTTTCACAGTGCATTTCTATACAATGTCTGTAATCTATAGATGACATAACCAATTAGGTCAGGGGTCGATCTTTAACTACCGGGCCCAGGGTGTGGTGCTGGGCTGTCTGCCTGTGGATTTCATTTCTGCCTTTTAGTTTTTACTTCTTTCTTTGGAGGCAGAAATTGAGCATAAGACGATATGAGGGGTGGTCTCCTCGCTTAGTATATTCTGCTTTAAGCCAATTTTTCAAGACAATGAGATGCCTGAATTTTAATTGGGAAAGAAATAAAAGAAAATAATAGTCTTTCTTATATGCCAGTAGCAGCCACATTTCAAGAAAAATTGTGAAATAAATGAATGTTTAGTTGGATGAACTTAGGAAACATTTGGTTCAAAGTATTATGTATGTTTTAAATATTTTAAAAGTTATTTTTGCTTTCTACTTATTGATGGTCACTGTGCAATAACCTGTCATCCCTTCAACTCCTGTCGACTAAAACACTCAAACTCTGTAAAATATTTTAAGAGATTTATTCTGAGCCAAATATGACTGGCCCGTGACTCAGCCCTCAAGAGGTCCTGAGACCATGTGCCCAAGGTGGTCGGGTTACAGCTTTGGTTTTATACATTTGTGGGATCTTAAGACATCAGTCGAATACATTTAAGAAATACATTGGTTTGGTTCAGAAAGGCGGGAAAAACTCAAAGGCGGGTGGGAGGTGGGAGAGTGGGCAGTTCTATAGTGGCTGCCCTTAGACAATAGATGACAGATGTTTCCTATTCAGATCTTTAAAAGGTGCTAGACTTTTAATTAATCTCTTTAGAATTGGGAGGGCCTGGAAGAAGAAGATCTAGCTATGTTAATAGAGATTCTTTACAGATGCAGATTTCCCCCCCACAGAGGACTGCTTGGAGGATCTTTTCAAGATATGGCAAAAACAAAAACAAACAAACAAAAAACATGTTTTGGGGTAAAATATTTTGATTTTCTTCCCTGTCTCATAATGTTATGCCAGAGTCAGATTGGAAAGTAAGTCATGATATATAGGGTTAAATAAAACCCATCTGATGAGGATTTATAGTTTGTAGGGCATGACTCCTCAGACCCCTTAGATAGGAATTTGAGCAAGATAAAAAAAATCAGAGCTCAGTCCTCACTACCAAGCTGGGAATAAACATGTTTTTAATATTTCTTGATTTAGAGAGTAATTCTGTTATCTGTGTGTGTGTGTGTGTGTGTGTGTGTGTGTATTATTATTTTCTTTTTAGACAGTCTTGCTCTGTCACCAGGCTGGAGTGCAATGGCACAATCTTGGCTCACTGCATCCTCTGCCTCCTGGGTTCAAGTGATTCTCCTGCCTCAGCCTCCTGAGTAGCTGGAACTGTAGCGGTGCCACCACCCCCAGCTACTTTTTGTGTTTTCAGTAGAGACAGGGTTTCACCATGTTGGACAGAGTGGTCTCAATCCCTTGACCTCATGATCTGCCCTCCTCGGCCTCCCAAAAGTGCTGGGATTACAGGTGTGAGCCACCACGCCCGGCCTCTATATATGTATATTAAAGTTTCCTTGTAGGCTAGAAATGGAGCATGGGTGGGAGACACATGAAAAATGGACCATAAGTACTATGTAGGGGTTGCCTGGGTTGTTAGAAACACATGGAGCCCTGCCTTGATCTAATGGGATAGTTTTGGTACCAAACTCTCTGTGATTGGCATCAAAGGGATCAATGTTATGTGAATGATTCTGGAACCTACTAGAAGTGTGAGTTCCTCCACCAGACTGTAAGCTTTCTAAGGCAGGCTTTATGTGTTGTTGTGTGCTTAGGTCCTAGCACAGTGCAAGGCACATGGGACGCATGGAATTATTATTTCTGAATGTTTAATGAAGTAGTAGAATTGGCAGCAGAATGGTCTGACTTCCTCTGTCATTTAGATCGTGTTTCTTTGCCTTAGCAACATTATTTGCTACAAGCAATAAATATCAAATGTTAGTATATTTTCATTTCAATTTTTTTTTTTTTTTTTGAGACGGAGTCTCGCTCTGTCGCCCGGGCTGGAGTGCAGTGGCCGGATCTCAGCTCACTGCAAGCTCCGCCTCCCAGGTTCACACCATTCTCCTGCCTCAGCCTCCCGAGTAGCTGGGACTACAGGCGCCCGCTACCTCGCCCGGCTAGTTTTTTGTGTTTTTAGTAGAGACAGGGTTTCACCGTGTTAGCCAGGATGGTCTCGATCTCCTGACCTCGTGATCCACCCGTCTCAGCCTCCCAAAGTGCTGGGATTACAGGCTTGAGCCACCGCGCCCGGCCTGTTCATTTCAATTTTTAATGAATTTTATCTGTAGAAATAATAATATAGGCCAGGTGCGGTGGCTTACCCCTGTAATCCCAACACTTTGAGAGGCCAAGGCGGATGGATCATTTGAGGTCAGGAATTTGAGACCAGCCTGGCCAACATAGTGAAACCCTGTCTCTACTAAAAATACAAAAATTAGCTGGGCATGGTGGTGTGTGCCTGCAGTCCCAGCTACTCGGGAGGTGAGGCAGGAGAATCACTTGAACCTGGGAAGTGGATATTGCAGTGAGCCGAGATGGCACCACTGCACTCTAGCCTGGGTGACAGAATGGGATTCTATCTAAAAAATGAAAAATAACAACAGAAAAGAAATAATAATATAAAGAAAAATGAAAACAATAAACATTTAACATGGTAAAATTTGATGTGTTTGGCAAATTAGTTGTAACATAAAATTTGTTTGGCAAAATTGAAAGCTGTAAGCACTTTAACATATTAGAGGTTCTGAAAAGAATTGGACTTCATGGGAAAAATTGCACCTGGGAAAAATTGGACTTGATGAAAAGTAATCAAAATAGTATAAAGCTAACAAGGCTCAAAATTACACATGGTTACATTTCTTATTGGCTAAGAATTTACAAAATAATGAAATGTTGATAACATTTAGATTTGCACGATTTGACCCTAGAAAAAATTAATGAATTTGGTAGAAACAATAGGTGCAAAGGAAACCTCACAAACACTATCCTGGATTCTTTACCTAACTAATGGGTTTCTGAAAGATAATCTGCCTGGGCTATTTCTCTCTATTTTCTAAAGAAGTCATTATTATGGTTCTCTAGCATCATGTCTTTCTTACCTATTAATGTTCTATATGAAACGGTTTTGCCATAATCTTTTCCCCAGCTCACTGTTTCCTAATGTGCTTCAGCATCATCTGGAATATTTCCTAAAAATCTAGATGCCTGGGTTCTACCCTTAGACTACTAAATCTGATCTATAGGGTTTGGCCTAGGATTTGTATCTTTGCTGCACCTTAGGTTATACTTATGCAGGTTAAAATTTGGGAACTACTGGTTAATATGTAGGATTCATGCCTTTAAAAAATCAACTGATATTGGATGTGGGGAAGAACATGAACAATATTATTGGTGGCAAGATGCCAAGTTAGCACAAAATCATCCATTCATTAATTTACCAAATCATTTACCACAGTTTGTGGGCACTTTTATGTGCCAGGTTCTGTCCTAGATGCTGGGGAGTAGGGTGGTCAACAAAGACAAGATCCTGTCCTCACTAAGTTTACATTTTGGTGTGAAAGATTAAGTACAAGTAAAAATTAAGTATTTTCAGGTAGTGATAATTCCAATAAATAAAGGGTAGAGAAGTTTTATATAGGATTTTTCAGTGTGTCATAAAATGCCAAGAGAACACAAGAAAGGAGATACTAGATAAAATCTCTGAGGAGATTCGTGTCCCCAGTAGGGGTAAGGGTAACAATGGGAATTTTCTCCTTTCCATTCTCCTGATAATGTCCTTGCTACTTTTTATGGAATGTAGGTTTTCATGATGATAAGATGGGTCTGAACTGGCAGGGAGTTGTGAAAAGTTGCATCTTGAGAAGGAATTTTCACTCTTTGAAAGCTTTTATCAAAATATACTCCTTGGGTGGACATCAAGAAGCTAATACAGTTGTGAAGTGTCTGCAGGCCAGGCTCTATTACTCTGGGGTGGGAGGGAAGCCTTGGCCACACTCCTCCTTGCCCTTGCCAGAATATATTGGTGAATCAAGTTATTACAGTCATTTTACTGATAATATTTATACCTCCCAAATTCACAGTATATAGCTTTTTTCCTGGAAAGTTCTAGGAGTCTTGCAAAGCAAATTAGCATTGTTGCTGCTATGTAGTATCCTTGGGTTATGACTTAAATATTTTTATGTATGATGTACAATGAAGCTCAGTTTTCTTGTTGGAAATTTTGCTAAGTAAGGTCAAAAAGGTAACATCGCAAATTGGCTACATTTTCCGAAATATTTGGACAGTGTCCAGTTCCCAACTAACTCCATTAGGTCTACAGGAAGGTTGAAAATATCTCTGTTCTTGTGGGTGGCAGGGGACTGGATGCATTCTGACATCTTGTAAAGTTCTATGCCTTATTTCATCACAGGATGGAAGGATTGCTGATTCATTTGCCATCCTCACAGGTGCCTGGTTTAAACCATCCCTAGGAAAGGTGACTGAGAGAGGAATGCATCAGGGTGCTATAAAACACTGAATACCTCTTGCAAAACAATTTAACTGTTAAAATGTCTTTTTATTTCCCTGCTTATTTGTTACTTCAAGAGAGATACAGCACTATTCTTTACAGGAAAAGAAGGGAAATCAGGTTTCAGTGTATCACAAAAGCACACATAGGAGGAAAAGGAAGAGTTTAAGCAAAGGAGCATTTCAAAGTGAATGCTTGGAAAAGCATCTCTCCATTTTAATATCTTTTTATTCTTTGGGATCAAGTTTTAAGGAAATGACAGAGTCTTTTGCTTGGAGTACTTAAAACCATCTAGAGCAGAGGACAGTATTGGCTTTGTTGAAGAATTTACTTGCACCTGTGAGGAGCTGGCTCAATTAATGTAATTTGACTCTCACCATTTTCTGTGACAGTTGGCAAAACAGTGACTGCTTCACTTTTCACTCCTACCCCCACCTCAAATCATCACAGTATCTGCTCAGCATTACGTAACCCCTGGGAAGGACAAACCTGCGTATTTTAAAAAATGAATAATGCATCCTAAATTTCCCCATGTATTCTCAATAGTAATAACTAAGTTTTCATTTGTCTTTAAGTTAGAAATCTAGAATTTGCTTGCCTGTGGCTTCTTCAATTCTTGTAAAAATTCTACCTTGTGAAAATAAAATGGATGCAGCACTGCACTAGAATTTTGAACTCTTCCAGATGAAACTTTCTTTCAGCCTATTCTTTAAAAAACAACAACAACAACAACAAAACAGCTCTCTTGAGGTATAATTTATATACAAGAAAATGCATCCGGTTCAAATGTATAGTTTATAGAATTTTATTTCATTTTTTCAATTTTTAATTTTTGTGGGTACATAGTAGGTGTATGTACTTATGGGGTACATAAGATACTTTGATACAGGAAACAATATTTCTAGCACTCCTAACACTTCCCTCCTGCCTTTTTGCAGTTATCCCCTCGCCCCTGACCTCAGGTGACTTCTGTCATTAGAGATGAGTTTGCTTTTTCTAAAATTTCAGAGAAATAAACTATGAAGTATGTAGTGTTAAGCTTTTTTTGCAAAGCATGCTTTTCAGATTTATCAAAGCTGTTGTTCTTATTAGTAGTTCATTTCTCTTCATTGCTAAATAGTATTCCATTGTGTGGATGTACTATATTTATTCACCTGTTGATGGCATTTATGTTGTTTCCAGATTTGAGCTATTACGCACAAAGCTACTGTGAGCATTTATGTACAGGTCTTTGTGTTGACACGTGTTTTTACTTTTCTTGGGTAAAAACTTAGGACTAGAATTTCCTGGACATATGCTAAGTGCATGTTTTAACTGTTTTCCAAATGGTCACACTGTAGCAATGTATGAGAGTTCCACTTTCTCTGCTTCTTTGTTCACATTTGGTATTGTTTTTCCTTTGATTGTAGACATTCCATGTGTGTACTGCAGTATCTCATGTTAATTTGCATTTCTCTTATGACTAGTGATGATATTAAGCATCTTTGTAATGTGCTTGCTGGCCACTAGTATGTCTTCTTCAGTGAAGTGACTTTTTAACTCTTTTGTAAGAGTTATGCATAAGAGTTCTTCATATATCCTTGATACTAGTCCATTGATATAAATTTGGATCTGGAATATTTTCCCCCAGTCTGTGATTTGCCTTTTCATTTTTTAAATGGAGTCTTTGACAGAGTTCAGCTTATCATTTTTTTCTTTTATTCCTTGGATTCAATTTATTCCTAATTCTCCCAACACATCATCCAATGCATTGCTCCCAAATTCTGAAATCAGGAACCCATCATATAAGGTGAGAGTGCTGACATTCATTTTATAAACTTAGCACAGAAGTTTTGAAAGAAATATTGCCAGATGGCCCGAAGATACAGACTTTGCTGTTTCCTGCCAACTGCAGCCTAACCAGGTCCACTTCTAGGGCAAGCTTGGAAGTCTAGATTGATTGGCAGATCCCTGGTACCATTCCAGGACAGAGTCAAATCTCCAAATTGGTCTCCTAGGGAATTAGAGGTAATTTGGGGGAACAGTCTGCACTTCCTGGGCCTTCTTCGGCACAGAGCGGCCTGAACCAGAGAAAACTGACTGCCAACATTGGGAGCTTCCCTTGTAAGTTTGTAAGTCTGCCTCTTCATTTTTTATATTTTCTTGAACATGAAAATGGAGTCTGCCCCTTACTCCAAGAAGCTAGTAATGGGGTTTCTTAAGGATAATGATGCATTGAGAGAAGTAGTGTCTGAAATAATAAAGTGTGTCTTAACAAATCTTGGACAAGTCAATTATTTAAACCGTTCCAAGCTGGCAGTAAGGAGCAGGTCTGAGGAGGAGGGTGGTACAATAGACACACTGGCTGATGGACTTTTTGGTAGGTGCACCAGTCAATGCTTCTAGGGCAAGATCGAAGAAAAGAGAAAACCAACATGAAGTTTCATGGAAATGTGGAGATACGATTTCACTTTTAGGGTAAAGAGAAATGGAGGGAAAGGGCTTCTCAGCACAGCCACAGCTCTGCTATGCAGAGGAAGCGATGGATGTGGCTGGAGCCACAGCCTGGGACCCTCAGTCACAGCACTATGCCAAGTGTTGCACAAACTTGTGCTTATCATGGTTAGAAATACCATATTTGAGTATTTACTGGACTGCTATATGAAAACTATCTGACTAGAGCAGAACATTGAATTCTGCCCAGGGCATAGATTTAATGGGGAAAATATACTTGTTTATATTATAAAGTCTTATCTGTTTCAGTATGATAAATATCATATTCTTATTAGTTAGCATACTGGTTAACTAAAATCAAACTGTTTGTCTTTCTATTATGACCCCATTACTTACTGCTATGTGACCTTGAACAAGTAATGGTATCTTTTATAATCCCTAAGTTTCTCCACTGCAAAATGGGGCTATAACATAACTCATCTCATAGAGTTGTCTTATGAAGATTCATTGAGATAATCCATATGCCTAGCACATAGTGAATACTTCGTAAATAATAACTTCTTTCTTTAAAATAATGTGCTTGTAGAGATATGTATTAAATATATTGAGTGATGAAAGTTAAGAGATGTTAGATGTGGTAAATAGGAAACAATAATCCAGCACACGGTAATTGGTATTTCTGCAGAAGATTCAAGAACAAATAGAACTAAGCAGTATTCATAGATATGAATAGAAAATAAAACAAAACAAAAAAACCTCCAGGGCTCAAGAAAAATCTGCATCTGCAGATTGAAAGAGTTCACCACGTTTGAATAAAAATTAATGAAAATATCTGTAATGTAAACATATCTGTGATATTTTTGAGTTTCAAGAGTAAAGAAAAATTCAGGAAACCATTAAGTAAGGAGAGAAAAGTTTCCTACAAAAGAAGAAAGACTCAAGTTAGATTTAACTCCATTAGATAAGCCTATGAATCAACAGCATTTTAGAAGAAATATTTGTGACTAATGAATTCTAACGCATAAATGCGAAATCAGAAAGGCATTCTCAAATTTGGAAGGACTTAAAAATATGTCATTTATATACAGTACTGAAAATTTACTCACACGCATTCTTTAGCCAAGAAAGAAATTAACAACAACAACAACAAAAAGCAAGAAAGTAGAATTTTTGGTATAAAAGGAAATCACTGTGAACATTGAAATCAGTTGTGTAGATTTAATTGAAAATTGTTGAATTTTAAATTAAATGCATAGAGGCTGTAAATGGGGATGTACAATTGGTGAATTTTAAGACATATAAATTGGTAAAACTGTTTTTTAAAATATCAAAAAATAAAATATAATCCATGTCACAAAAGATAAACTGCAAAGGAAAGATCAAGATACTAGACAAAATAGAAAACATAGAGCATGATGACAAGATGAAAACCCATGCTTCACTTGTGACATTTAGCTTTGGAATGTATTCACTGAGAACTACAAATTAAAGTGGGTGCTATTCTTCTGTGTACTAACCAAGATGTACAAATTAAGTTGAGTAACAATAATTCAACAGAATGTTGTATATTTGAGCAGATGTTAAACAGGGTGACTCAAGAGGTCTTCCACTACTATTGAGCTTCTAGTATTTTTGCCTTATGTTCTGAAAAGTTTTTCTTCTCCATATTTCCATGTTATGCTATTCAATACATAAAGATCCAAAACTATTATCTCTTTATTGTACATGATATCCTTTATTAATATAAATAATGCCCTTTGCCCCATTTATTGTTTTGCCTTACATTCTGCTCAGATTCCTTCCTTCCTTCCTTCCTTCCTTCCTTCCTTCCTTCCTTCCTTCCTTCCTTCCTTCCTTCCTTTTTCCTCCCTCCCTCCCTCCTGCACACAGTTATTAAATGTTTACTATGTATCAGGCACCACACTGGTTCTGGATATAAAGTTGTGGGTAAAACAGAGGTGGCTCCTGCTTTCATAGAACTTAAAAATCTAATGGCAACTTAGGATTGTGACTTCTGTTATTATTATTTACCTGATGAATCTCTAATCATCCATTTACATTTAACCAAAAACACTTTTGTAAATAAATAGTGGTAAGTTGATTTTGACTTTTAAAAAATCCTGTTTCTTTCATTGATAGCTTGCTTTTGAGTGAAATATTGCTGCTTCCACTGAAACAGAAGTATTGGAATGGTGGGAGACACCATTTAAATTTGATTTAAAACTGCCAAATATTAGCATACACATGCAAACCCTCATTCATCATTTGAATTAACCTTAGGAAAAATGGTGAGATATACAGGAGTATATTTCGCTTCCCTTCCCTCTATGTGCCCTTAACACTCCATTTTGAGATCCCTGGATATCCCTTACCTCCCCATATAATCACTCTCTTACTATATTGGGGCTTCTCAGACCGATCCAGGTACATGGATGCAAAGGGAATTTTTGAATGTCTAAGGTAGTGGTTTTCAAAGTGTGCTCTCTGGACCAGCAGTATCTGCATTACCAGGAAATTTTGTTTGAACTGCAAATTCTTAGGCTCCATCTGTGCCTACTGAATCAGAAACTCTGGGGATGTGGTCCAGCAATTTCTGTTGAACAAGTTCTCCAGATACTTTTGATACATGCTCAAGTTTGAAAACCACTGGTCTGGTGACCCTCAAGCTTGGCTACACATTGGACTCACCTGGGGAGACTTGCAAACCATTGATGCCTGGGTTCCATATCCAAGGATGCTGGATTTAATTGTTCTAGAATGTGGCCTGAGCAGGGTTTTGAATTTGTGCAGCCAAGTTTGAGTACCACTGACCTAGATTTTACAGACTGTCATTCTCTGTATGATGAGAGTTTACATACCCTATGTCCCATTGCCATAAAGAAATTAAAAACAAGTCAGCTGTATTAATGATCTTATTGTGCTAAGATGGTATGCAAAGTACATGGCTGGGCTTTAAAGCCAAATGGTCTTGATTACCTTTCAGGGCTCTGGCACTCACCTGCTGTATGATTAGTCAGCAGGTTAACTTCATCTCTTTATGGCTCAGTTATGGCAAAATAATCAAAATGCCTATTGCATACTTGTTACATGCCAGTTACTCTTAAAGGCCTTTAAATTACTTTACTGTTCGTAGTAGTCCTGAGAGATAAGTACATTATTTGCCCCCTTTTGCCGATGAAGAAACTCAGGCACCATGAGGCGCTAATACATGGCAGAGCCAGGCTCAGGTCCAGGTAGTCTGTTTCTACAGTTCATGTTTCTGGCCACCATGCCATAACAGCCTTGTCATCTCATACTAACAGTGACACCTCATGAGATTTTTGTCAGAATCGTTAGTCATTTAATTCCTGTGCCTTTAGCTCCCCCCATCTTTCCTCCTGTGAATTATGCATATTTTAGTATTAGTTCTTAAGGAGACATCTTCTTAGCACAGTGACTCTGATGTGGAGATTTCAGGTACTGTAAGTACAAATTATAGGTAGGGTCTTGGGCCACAAGGACTGTCAGTGCCTCTCACAAATTAGCGACTTTCTACTCTGCTTAAACATACGCTGGCCTTGCTAATCATTAAACTTGATTTTTAACAAGCTACACAGTAATTGGCTCCTGCCAGCGTACTTCCTTTAACCAGATATTCAAACAGGCCAGCATTTCAAGATCTTCAGTTTAACAAGTTTTGCCCCGAGATATTAGCATTCATTAGCATTTACAGATTGAATATACAACACCTGGCTTCTCTTTCAAGGTGATGCTATAAAGGAGCTGGTCTTTTCTCCTAGAGAGCAACATTTTTAATTCATTTGATTTCTAGAGGGAAAAATGCTGCTCTCAGTAAGGACCTTGTTGTAAGTTTGCTACTCTTTTTTTAACAGTATTTAAAATTTAAAGGTAAGATTGTAGGAATTGCTTATCCTTTTTTTAAAAGCTGCAAATTAATAAGAAAGAAATGGTGCTTTTTTCTTCCTTTGCCTTGTTGTTATGGGGAGTGAAGAAGGTCTTATGAATTCTCATTAAAGGTTAATTTTGAATCTTGAATGTTAATGGAGCTCGCTTCTTATATGCCTTGTGGAATTATTTTAAAGAATGTAATCAGTTGTCTGACCTCTAGCAGTGGCCTTCCCTCAGCTCTCAAGAGAACATCTTGTGAATCCTGAAAGTTTAGTGTACCTGACTATTAGCCGCCTACTTTTTTACCTTTTCCACCTGCAACCTGTACAATGGAAGAAGTAGAAATGAGGGAAATTTTGAATAATTGGTGCAGGATGGGTGGAGAGAGTAAGTTAAACAGGGGACAATAACGGTAACAAAGGATATTAAATAACACCAGCGACTGGGGGTGCTGAGTGTGGGAGAAGTGGAAGAGCTAGTGAGTAAGCATGTTAGAAAATGTTATTAATTCCAAAAATTGAGAGATTAAATAAAAGGTTTAAGAATTAAAGAAAGATAAAAGACTAGACAGATAGTAAGGGAAAAGAGAAGAATTAGTACCTTTTTAGACAGTTTTGTTGACATGAAATGCCATAGAACCTTTTGGATGCAGATATAAAAAAAGAAACCTGGGTGATAGAGGCAAGAAGTGGCAGCAAAACCAAGATGCCACCAAGAACTTGGGTCAGAGCAGCTATCTGTAAGGTTGCTATGAGGGGCTTGTATGAAACAAAAATATGACTAAAGAATGAATGTATCAGCTGGGCATGGTAGCTCACGCCTGTAATCCCAGCACTTTGGGAGGCTGAGGTGGGTGGATCACCTGAGGTCAGGAGTTCGAGACCAGCCTGGCCAACATGGAGAAACCCC
>NC_045441.1:96984547-97038850 GCF_002776525.5 Piliocolobus tephrosceles
AGTATATCAAAAGAGGGACTGTCCAGAAATGTCACGTATAAATAGAGGAATCAGCAAGGAGGACCTAGGCAAGAACCATCCAAATCTTGCCCAGAAGAAGGAAGTTTTTGGCATCAGAAAGGTAAGGAGCAATCAGGAAATTAAATCTTAGTTATATTTTACAGTAAGGAATCCTATGGATTCCCCAATCCAAAGAAATTGGCCTCTGGTTTTTGATGTGCCTTAACCTTTACTCTCCCACCTAGAATGACCCATTTGAGAACCTGGTGTGGTGGCTCACACCTGTAATCCCAGCATTTCATTATATCTAGTGTCCTAAATCAAGAGAAACAAAGCAGAAGTTAAGATCTGAATAGTTTATCAGGACTTGGTAGCCCAATACCATTAAACATTTGAATATTATAACAATTCTTGTTGTCTTGTTTCTCTGCCCATCCTGTAAACTTCTAAAAAAGATTTGTCTTCCCATGTAGATTATCTTCAGGGATAAAATGCACTAGTCTTGGCAATACAATTATTATGGTCCTCATGGCATTTATAATTCTTATTGTAAATTAATATTTGGCATTCTGATCTCTGTGACCTGAGTTAATGAGAAGCTGTCTCAAAGACGTGGCCCTGTTTATGTGCTGACAGACTTGTGTTTAAGCTGAATCTGCAAAGCTGAAGGCCGGACTTGGCACCAGCGTAAAATCACCAAGATAATGATTGCCTCTCTAGAAGGCATCTTGGTATGCAGCCAATCTGTCTCTCTTGGTGACACCTGAGTTCCCTGAGACCATGGGTATTCATCATTTATGCATGCATTCACTCAGTCAATCATTAATTCACTCACTCATGTGACAATTTACTCATTCATTCATTCAATAAATAGAATGAGTTTTACTTTAATGCTAGAATGAACTAAAGTAACTGCACTTTCTTATCTATATTATAATGTGTGGACTATAAATGTTTCTAAATAGAAAATGAATGTATCGAATGTCAATTTTCTTCTTTTAATATAGAAGTATGTTTTTAAATACTTATTTTTAAAGGTCTGAAAAAAGAAAGCACTTCCAGAATGGTGGAGAAAGGGCCTCCAGTAATTGCTTCTCCATAAAAGCAATGAAAACATTGGCAAAAAAAAAAAATCTTCAAAATCAATTTTTTAAGAGCTCTGGAAATTAACCAAAGGCTTACAAAAATGTAAGAAGCGTTTATTCAAGAAACGTCAGTAAGAACAGTGAGCTCTGTGGCATTTTAACTTGTCCTATTCCCATCCTCCTCCCCTAGTTCCATGGTAGCCTTGAATACTAGCTGACTCACAATGATGGTAATTGTGAACCAAACAAACAAAAAACAGCAGCCTAACAGCAACTGGAGTGGGCATAACAGGTTTGGAACTTTTCAAAAAGTCCCATTCTCAGGGCATTGTCATTATTTGACATATTTCACAGTTCCCTGAAAAGCTCCATTTATGGGAAATTGTCATTATCTGACCTGACTTGGAGCTCATTCTGTAGGAAAAACACCATACCTAGGGAGTTTATTGAAGACAGTCTTTGGTGATTGTTTAATACCACAGTTTCCTGAGACTACAATAACAACTGGGGCAAACAAGAGCCTGATTAAAAGAACCTCAATGAACTCCAAGTAGGATAAGCACAGAAGTCCACACCTACATACATTATAGTCAAACTATTGAAAGACAAAGAGAATTTTTTTTAACTTTTAGGTTCAGGGGTACACGTGCAGATTTGTCATATAGGTAAATTGTGTGTGATGGGAGTTTGGTGTACAGATTATTTCATCACCCAGCTAATAACCATAGTACCCGATAGGTAGTTTTTCAGTCCTCCTCCTCCTCCCCACTTCCACCCTCAAGTAGGCCCCAGTATCTTTTATTCCCTTCTTTTTGTCCATATGTACTCAATGTTTAGCTCCCACTTATAAATGAGAACATGTGGTATTTGGTTTTCTGTTCTTGTGTTAGTTTTCTTAGCATAATGGCTTCTAGGTCCATCCGTGTTGCTGCAAAGGCCATGGTCTCACTCCTTTTTATGGCTGCCTAGTATTCCCTAGGATATAGGTACCACATTTTCTTTATCTGATCCACTGTTGATAGGCACTTAGATTGATTCCATGTCTTTGTTATTGTGTATAGTCCTACAGTGAACATACACATGCACGTGTCTTTATGGTAGAATGATTTATATTCCTTTGGGTGTATACCCAATAAAGGATTGCTGAGTCAAAGGTAATTCTATTTTAAGAGAGAATCTTGAAAGTAACAAGAGAGAAACAACTTATCATGTAAAGGGGATCCAGTAAGATATACAGCTGACTTTTTACCAGAAACTGTTAAGTCTAGAAGGTAGTGATATGGCATATCCAAAGTGCTGAAAGACAAGAAGGTGAAACCAATCTTTCTATCTTCTCTAAATACTGAAAAACGAATACTTCCCAACTTACTCTATGAGACTAGTATTATCTTGATACAAAATTAAACAAAGACATAGCAAGAAAACTAAAGACCAATATCCTTTTAAATATAGATACAAAATCCTCAACAAAATGCTAGCAACCTGAATCCAGCCACATGTAAAATGAATTATAATCCACGAACAAGTGGCACTTATCCCAGATATAAGTTTGCTAGACATCTGGAAGTCAATGTAATATATTAATAGAGTAATGGACAAAAAACACACGATTACTTTCATAGATGCAGGCATAGCATTTGACAAAATATAACCCCCTTTATGGTGAAAAAAAAAAGCATTCAACAAACTAGAAATAGAGGGGAATTTCCTTAACCTGATAAAAGACATCTATGAAAAGTCCACAGCTAGCATTATCCTAACAGTGAAAGACAATACTTTCCTCTTAAGATCAGAAACAAGAATGTCTGCTTTAATTACCACTCTTCAATATTGTACCAGAGGTTCTAGCCAAGGCAATTTTGTAAGAAAAAGAAATAGAAAGCATTAAGATTGCAAAGCAAGAAGTAAAACTATCTATTTGCAGATGACATGTCTCTCCATATAGAAAACCCTAAGAAATCCACACACATAGAAAACTATTAGAGTGAATAAATAAGTTTAGCAAGGCTGCAGGATACAAAAGCAATATACAACTATCAATTGTATTTCTGTACACTAGTAATGAACAATATGAAAAGGAAATTAAAACAATCCCATTTACAAGAGCATCAAAAATAATAAAATACTCAGAAATAAATTCAATGAAAAGTACATGACCAAAAACTACAAGACATTGTCAAAATAAATTAAAAGACTAAATAATTGGAAAGGCATTTCATGTGTATGGGCCAGATGACATAATATTAAGACGGCAATGCTTCCTTAAATAACCTGCAGGCTCAATGCAACTCCTATCCAAACCTCCAATGGTTTCTTTGTGGAAATCAACAAGTTGATCCTAAAATTTCTATAAAAGTGTAAGAGGTTCAAAATAAAAAGTTTTGAAGAAGAACAGTTGGAGAATTCATGCTTCTCAATTTCAAAACTTACTACCAAGCTACATTATTTAAGACAGTGTGGTTCTGACATAAGGATAGACATATATATCAAGGAATAGGATTGAGAGTCCAGAAATATATGTATATATCTATAGTTAATTGATTTTCAACAGGGATGTCAAGACCATTCTATAGAGAAAGAAAAAAATAGTCTTTTCAACAAAAGGTACTGGAATGACTGGATAGTCATACGTAAAAGAATGAAGTTGGACCACCTACCTCGTACTATATATAAAAATCAGCTCACCATCAATTACACACCTAAATGTTCGAATTAAAACCTTAAAACTGCCAGGAAAAAAAATCTTAGTAAATCTTCCTGATCTTGGGTAATGCTTTCTTTAATATGACACCAAAAACACAAACAATAACAAAAATAAATACCTTGGATTTCATCAAAGTTAAAATTAAACCTTTTTGTGCATCAGAGGACATTAAGAGGACATTAAGAAAAATGAAAAGACAACCCACAGAATGACAGAAAATATCATATTCTGTTAAGGGTCTACTATGCAGAATATATAAAGGACATTTACAACTCAACAATATAAAGACTAACAACCCAATTTTAAAATGAGCATAGGATCTGAACAGAGATTTCTTCAAGAAAGATATACAAATGGCCAATAAGCATATGGAAAGATGCTCAGCATCATTAGTCATCAGTGAAATGGAAATGAAAACAATGAGATATCACTTCTTACCCACTAGGATGGCTGGAATCAAAAAGTCAGAAAATAATAAATAATGTTGAGGTTTCCGAGAAATTGGGAACCTCATACCTTGCTGGTGGTAATGTAAGATGATGAAGCAAGTTTAGAGAATAGTCTGGCAGTTTCTCCAACAATGAAACATAAAGTTACCATATGACCTAGCAATTCCACTCCTAGGTGTGTACTAAAGGGAAATGAAAACGTATGTCACACAAAAACATATGCATGAAGATCCATAATAACCAAAAAGTAAAAAAAAAAAAGATGTTCATCAATGAATAATTAATAAACAAAATGTCAGCCTGGGCATGGTGGCTCACGCCTGTAATCCTAGCACTTTGGGAGGCTGAGGCAGGAGGATCACGAGATCAGGAGTTCAAGACCAGCCTGACCGACATGGTGAAACCCCATCTCTACTAAAAATACAAAAATTAGTTGGGCGTGGTGGCATGCACCTGTAATCCCAGCTACTCAAGAGGCTGAGGCAAGAGAATCGCTTGAACCTGGGAGGCAGAGGTTGCAGTGAGCCGAGACCATGCCACTGCACTCCAGCCTGGGTAACAGAGTGAGACTCTGTCTCAGAAAAAAAAAAAAAAAAAAAAAAAAAAATCATATATTCATACAAAGAATATATTATTCAGTAATAAAAAGGAATGAAATACTGATATGTGCTACAACATGAATGAATATTGAAAATATTGTGCTGAGTGAAAGAAGCTTAAACACAAA
Source organism: Piliocolobus tephrosceles (assembly GCF_002776525.5). Taxonomy (NCBI): domain Eukaryota; kingdom Metazoa; phylum Chordata; class Mammalia; order Primates; family Cercopithecidae; genus Piliocolobus; species Piliocolobus tephrosceles. Next base: position 96,989,513 of record NC_045441.1, read on the forward strand.
AGACCACATAGGGTATGATTCCGTGTGTATAAAATTTATACAAAATAGATTTCTATTTTGTATAAATTAATGATTGCCAGGGGTTTGAGGGTAGGAGGAGTGGGAAATGACTATTAATGGGATGGATTTCTTGGGAGGCTGATGAGAAGGTTCAAAAATTATATAGTAGAAATGGCTATACAACTCTCTGAATATACTAAAAAGCACTAATTTGTACACTTTAAAAGAATGAATTGTGTAGTATGTGAATTATATTTTAATACAACTGTTCTTAAAAACTCTACTTCAATATTTTGGCAAGACTGAAAGACTACCTAGTGTAGTGGTTCTTGACTTTAGTGTACGTCAGATCACCTGCAGAATCTCATGAAAATGCATGCTCTGATTCAATAGGTCTGAGAGCAGCCTGACGTTCGTCATTTCTAACAAGCTCCCAGGTTGTGTTTATGCCTCTGGTCCTCAAATGAACAGACTGGAGTAAAAAGGTCTGAAAAGATAACCTCAGAAATATTAAATAATGGTGGTATAATTTAGGTAATTTAAATTATCTTTTGTATACCCTTCTAGGTTTCCTGATTCTTTGAATGTTTTTTCATAATCATAAAGAGATAGCCATTTCTAAAAAAGTAAAAGAAAAACTCTTTGAACATGTTTTATTTATTTTAGAGTAGTGTTAGTTTTCTTGCCTACATTTCCATCAGGAGAATTAATTTTTGTAACAGAACTATGGATGAAAATGTAAATATATACATATCATTATTGATTTTATATTTCCTTTTTAAACATTCTGGTTAGCGTTAATAAGGCAATTGAGGTTAATTGGTTATAATTGCTAGTCGTCATTCTCTCTTTTTTTTTTTGAAATGGAGTCTTGCTCTGTTGTCCAGGTTGGAGTACAGTGACACGATCTCGGCTCACTGCAACCTCTGCCTCCTGGGTTCAAGTGATTCTCCTGCCTCATCCTCCCGAGTAGCTGGGATTAGAGGCACCCATCACCACATCAGGCTAATTTTTGTATTTTTAGTAGAGATGGGGTTTCACCATCTTAACCAGGCTGGTCTCGAACTTTTGACCTCGTGATCCACCCACCTCAGCCTCCCAAACTGCTGGGATTACGGGCGTGAACTACCGTGCCAGGCTGCTACTCATCATTTTCTAAGAACCCGTGCTACTGTATGCTGTAACTTGTTCTTGCCCAATGAGCTTATTGTATACGACAACTATCCAACGTGCTTCATTGGCATGACAGACACAGAGGAGGAGGGATTCTAATGATCAATTTACAAAAACCTTAGAATTACTTCATTTGGTGTTAGATAGCTTATTAACAAGGCTCTTTTTAACATGATTAACAAACAAGGAACATGTACAAAATTAAATCTGGCTTTTTCCTGAATACTGTGTCCACAGTCAGTTAAAAAGGCTGACCTGTGGTTTGTCAGTTTGGAGCAGTTAGGTAATTATTGCAATAGCAAGATCCTCCTGTTTGCTCACACATTTCCCAATTCTTTTAGTACATTCAGTGACTTACCTGTGTGCTCCAGTCAGTCTGCCACTTAGTGTCACTTGTATCATTACAGGCAATAATTTTTTTCTGAAATTGGCAGCCAGTTTCTTTGTCACCTTCTCCCAGACTTTCTTCTCCAATCCTACCCTAGAGACACTCTCCATAATTTTACCTATTTGGTTATCAGAAGGACCTACTAACTGACAGGAGAAGCAGGAGTTAGAAGAGGTAGGAGTAATTGTGCAACAGGTGGAAGAAATAAATTGCCTGCCACTGAGATACTGGCTTTCTCATGCATTTTTCTGTCTCAGTTTCTGCTCTGTCCCAAACATTCAATACTTTATGCAAATAAATTTCCTCAGCCTAGATTTTTCTAGGACACCAGGTAATTTCATATAATGGACTAAGTCACAATGCTATTTATTCTTTATTTTCTAACATTTATGATGTTCAGCTAGCTTTATTTAGATTTTGCAACACCCTCAAAAATTAAACTTTCCTTTTTATGTATATGCACTTATTAGTAAAGACTCTTTTGGTTATAAATGATAGAAATAGGCAAGTAAACCTAAGTCCAAAAAGGGAAATCTAGGGTCATCTCCCTGGTGCCAGTGGCAAAAAGGCAGGTGGGACTGAGGGAAGGACGCTTGGTGGACCACCCAGACAGCTCCTCTTCATCCTGCCCACCCTGTCGAGCAGCTGTCCCTGGCCTCGGGTTCACATGGTGGAAACCATGGCCACTCTATTGCTTCAGAGTTTATGTGTGACAGGTTTAGCCACTAAGAGGGACCAACTGTCTTGGACCTATTCCAGATTCTCAGGAAAGAGAGTTAGCTGAGTTCTCTTCAGTTGCCTGCCTTATGTCAGGACCATAATGTACAAATGGTTGCTAAAGACTCACTGCTACAGGACAGCAGGAAGGAGGTCAAAAGGTGAGAAATAGGGATGACACAAAATGACACAAAATAGCAATGACAGGAGAGACATGAAATCCCAGAGATGAAGGTTGCCAGAGCAGCGGCTATGGTAAGATACAGAGAAGCTGATAAAAGGCCAACTAAACAACTGAAAGCAGAGTGGGGCCAATGAGGATAGGGTTAAATGCTATACTGCTGGGCTCCTCAAGGAAAGAACAACAGCTAGAATATTGAAGGTGCATCAGGTTCAATCTAGAAAAGTCAGAGACATCCTTTTTTCTCCAGCCCATACCCTTCATTAGATTCTCCTGCATTTTCGTCATGAAATACAGTACAAAAACACAATGAAAAGTTTCAAAAAGAAAAATTAAAAAGGATAAAAAGTGTGCAGAGGGCAGGTGCAGTGGCTCATGCATGTAATCCCTGCACTTTAAGAGGCTGAGGTGGGTGGATTGTTTGAGCTCAGGAGTTCAAGGCCAGCCTGGGCAACATGGCAAAATCCTGCCTCCACCAAATATACACATACACACACACACAAAAATTCACTGGGCGTGATAGCCTGTGTCTGTGGTCCCAGCTATTCATGAGGTGGAGGCAGGTGGATCACCTGAGCCTAGGAGGCTGAGGTTGCAGTGAGCCGAGATCGCATCATTGCACTCCAGCCTTGGGCAACAGAGTGAGACCCTGTCTCAAAAAAAAAGAAAAGCGTGCAGAGATTTCCTTCTGTTTTTAGTTGTAGTATTTTGTTTGGTTGGATTAAAAAACATCAAATGAATTTACCTGGGAAGTTTCCATGAAAATCTGGAAATCAGAGAAGACTGAAAAGAAAATCAAATATAAAAGTATATATTAGTACATGAAAATGTTCTGATAGAACTTGAGACATTTAATTTCAAATAGTAGCAGGTGAATTTTCCAATAAAATATGAATTCCATTAAAGTAAAAGTTATAGGCTATTATATTATATAATATTTTTAATCTTAAGAAAACACTCTATTAGCCCCCAAAGTAGAGAATAATTATTTGTTTGGTTTCAGCACTTTACCATATTCCTCCTAACTTCCCCACTTATTTCATTATTTCTAAAATTTATATGAAATGAAATAGTGTTGTACTTAATTTTTTACCTTTTCACCACACCACCTAAGAAAACTTAAGACCCTTCAGATATTCCTGGGGATTCATGGTTCCTCCTTGCAGAGACAGCATAGAAACATGTAGCTGTTGGTCAAGAAGTCTTCAGCCACTTCATACATATTACCCCTAGTTTTCCCCAAGGGACAGCACTTTCCTTTCCTCCTCCTCTGGGAGCAGTCTCTCCTCCTCTGCATACCTACTGTGACAGAGGGAGGGACATTTCTTGCCCTCCAGCAACCTGCTTCTTCAGCAAACACCTACTGAGCATTTATTTACTACATGAAAGGCAGAAGGAAGGGGTGTGAACAACCAGAAAAAAAGCACTATAAATCAAGGAGTGTTTAGTTCAAAAAGAAGGTGACAGCAGACTTGGCCTTGGAGGAGTGTGGGGGAACTTGACAGTGAACAGAGGAAGTACATTCCTTGTTAAGGAAATAGCACACGCCAAGACTCCTATGGACACATAGTTTACCTTGAGTTTCATTGAGAGCAGAAAACAATTGCTTCAAATGCGCGGTTTCTCATGATAGACAGGGTGAGCCTGATTTTATGTTTATTTCTTTTAGGATGATAATCCAACTCCTTTTCATTTTTGACATGGGTATTACTTTCTATGCATTTAACTTTGTTTTTTGTAAGTCTCTACAGCTTTTCTTCAACTTTCTTCTAACAGAAATATCACACCTATATAAAATCTTCCTCTGAAGGTTTTAGAAGTGCTGGTGTCTAGCATGAACGGCAGAAGTAAATGAGTCACCGTCATCTTGCCACAGGTTCATGGTATTCTTTCCACTTGTTCACACTGAGGTCCCAGGGAAAGCAACCCTGTATTATCTTCCATGTCAAAAGCAGGAGGAAGGGACAGGCTCCAGGCCTCCATCCCTGATTTCAAATATCATAACCTGAATGAGGAAACACAAAATATCACACATGCAAAGGTAATCTCCTCCACAGCTAGTCATCTACTGCTGTTCTATCTCAATTATTTTCTTCATGTTGTTTATGGATTGCCTTATAGTCACTTTGTGATGGAACTAGGGCAAAGTGAAGGGGCATCTGAGAAACTGTTCTAGTATCAGCAATAACTAAAATTGTTGATGTTTTATAGTATATAAGGCATTTCCATATGTACTGTCTCATTTAATTCTCATATCCATCCTACCTTTCTTATCTCATTTTTCAAAAGAAAAAACTGAGGCAGAGGGATAAAGTAAATTCCCAGCATGTTCCAGCCATTAGCAAGAAGTTCAAGCCCAAGTCTTCCTGCCTGTCTCACCTTATTATGGTTTAGCAGTTCTGAGCTACCTGGGCAGCTGCCGTATCCCATTTTGCACTCTCACTCTTCTGTTCTTCACTGGCAGATTTCTGCTGTCAGGAAATGTTTTCTCATGCCCCCACTGCCCCAGCCCTGAATACTCCCTTAGAAGCTACATGCCCCCATATCACTACTCCTATCGTGCTGTTTTGCTATGATTTGTTGGCCTGGTTTCCTCCCTTGCTGGCTGTAGATTTGGAGGGCAGGGATTAGGTTCTATTGGTGTCGATATCCCTAGTGCTATGCTTAACAGTTGTCAGTTCCCTTTCTAAGGACAGGCTTTATGGTTGGAGTGCAAACACTGGTTTCCAGAAAGTTCCTGTGTGTTACTGAAAGACACACAGGATAGTGGGGGAAGATGTCACTTCCTGTGGGGTTTTCTGGGGAATGGAGAGTTTCAGTGAGCTGCCCCAGGAGCTGTTGCCCCTGATGTCCCCTCACTTCCCTTGACATCATAGGTTTCTAGCTGGACAAGGCCCTGGTGCAGCGTTAGGGTGCTAGAATAAGCATCTAGAATTACAATGAGTATGGGTGTTCTGGGCAATTTTAATTTCATTGGGTAAGTTAAGATTAAATTTAACTTTACTATTATTCTGATTTTTTTTTTTTTTTTTTTTTTGCCATTTAGCCTGTAACTGGACAGGATCGGAGTAAATTACCTGGAAATGTACTATGTTCCTCTGTTTTTTGTTTTGTTTTGTTTTGTTTTGTTTTTTTTTGAGAGGTGGTCTTGCTCTATTGCCCAGGCTGGAGTGCAGTGGTACAATCTTGGCTCACTGCAACCTCTGCCTCCTGGGTTCAAGCAATTCTCCTGCTTCAGCCTCCCAAGTAGCTGAGATTACAGGCACCTGCCACCATGCTGGGCTAAATTTTATTTTATTTTTTTAGTAGAGATGGAGTTTCACCATGTTAGCCAGTCTGGTCTCGAACTCCCGACCTTGTGATCCACCCACCTGGGCCTCTCAAAGTGCTGGGATTACAGGTGTGAGCCACTGAGCCCAGCCATATGTTCTTCTGTCCTTAAGGTAATTATGTTACCATGGAAGTGACTCCAAAGAGTCATGTTGAGAGGGTTGGCTAAAGACTCTACAAGATTCAGAGGCTGAGGCAGGTGGGTCACCTGAGGTCAAGTTTGAGACCAGCCTGGCCAACATGGTTAAACCCTGTCTCTACTAAAAATACAAAAATTAGCTGGGCGTGGTGGCGGGTGTCTGTAATCCCAGCTACCTGGGAGGCTGAGGCTGAAGAATCCTTTGAACCCAGGAGGTGGAGGTTACAGTGAGCCAAGATCACACCATTGCATTCCAACCTGGGTGACAAGATCAAAACTCTATCTCAAAAAAATAAAATAAAATAAAATAAACAATCAAAGACTCTACAGGAGAGCTGGAACTTGACCTTCCATGTGTTTTACAGGTTTATATCTTTGAGCAATCACTCAGGATTGAGTTACTTACTATAGTTCAAAGGAGAAAGAATGCATTCTCTTCTATGATGATGGACATAAAAAGTGTCTGAACCTGCTAATTAACTATTGTTGGAAAGAATAGTTTGGCATAAATTATGCTGAAACTAAGGTTGTATTTGGTAGATGTTGTCAAGCATTTTTTTTTTTTTTTTTTTTTTTTTGAGACGGAGTCTCGCTCTGTTGCCCGGGCTGGAGTGCAGTGGCCGGATCTCAGCTCACTGCAAGCTCCGCCTCCCGAGTTTATGCCATTCTCCTGCCTCAGCCTCCCGAGTAGCTGGGACTACAGGCGCCAGCCACCTCGCCCGGCTAGCTTTTCGTATTTTTTTAGTAGAGACGGGGTTTCACCGTGTTAGCCAGGATGGTCTCGAACTCCTGACCTCGTGATCCGCCCGTCTCGGCCTCCCAAAGTGCTGGGATTACAGGCTTGAGCCACCGCGCCCAGCTGTTGTCAAGCATTTAATGGGAGAATATAATTAACCCTATCTGGTAGGTCAATTCTTTCAGCTACCTATGAGGATATTCTTATGGTAATCCATAATAGTAAGCCATTTTTGTTATGGGAAGTCAGGGACCCTGAATGGAGGGACTGGCTGGAGCCACAGCAGAGGAACATAAATTGTGAAGATTTCATCTTAATATGGACATTTATGAGTTCTCAAATAATACTTTTATAATTTCTTATGCCTGTCTTTACTTTATTCTCTTAATCCTGTTATCTTCGTAAGTTGAGGATGTACGTCACCTCAGGACCACTGTGATAATTGTGTTACCTGTACAAATTAATTGTAAAACATGTGTGTTTGAAAAATATGAAATCAGTGCACCTTGAAAAAGAACAGAATAATAGTGATTTTTATGGAACAAGGGAAGACAACCATAAGGTCTGACTGCCTGCAGGGTCGGACAAAAAGAGGCCCATATCTTTCTTCTTGTAGAGGTCCAATAAATAGATTTGCAAGTAGGAAACATATCACTAAATTATTTTCCTAGCAAGGAATATTAGTATTAATACCCTGGGAAAAGAATGTATCCCTGGGGGGAGATCTTTGAGCAGCTGCTCTGGGAATGTCTGTCTTGTGCAGTTGAGATAAGGAGTGAGATAAGCCCTGGTCTCCTTCAGAACCCTCAGGCTTACTAGGGTTGGGAAAACTCAGCCCTGGTAAATTTGTGGTTAGACCGGTTCTCTGCTGTCAAACCCTGTTTTCTGTTGTTCAAGATATTTATCAAGACAATATGTGCACTGTACTGCTGAATATAGACCCTTATCAGTGGTTCTGCTTTTGCCCTTTGCCCTGTGATCTTTGTTGGACCCTTATCAGTGGTTCTGCTTTTTGCTCTTTGAAGCATGTGATCTTTGTACCTACTCTCTTGTTCTTACACCCCCTCCCCTTTTGAAACCCTTAATAAAAACTTGCTGGTCTGAGACTCAGGCAGGCATCATGGTCCTACTGATACGTGATGTCATCCCTGGCAGCCCAGCTGTAAAATTCCTCTCTGTATACTGTCTCTCCTTATTTCTCAGCCAGCCGACACTTACGGAAAATAGAAAGAACCTATGTTGAAATATTGGGAGTGGCTCCTCCCACTGCATTTTGTTTCTGTTCTTCTAAAAATTAAATATAAAAAGTCGAATGTTCTACTTAGACCACACTGAGGTTCTTTAGTTTATTGGTAATTCATGCCTAATATTTCCAGTTTTCTATAACCTGTCTTCTGATTTTTATTATGCTGCCTAAGTGATACATGAAAAAATCTAGAAATTTGACCCCAAAGACAAAATCCTCTCCACTCAGCCAGACTAACAACTCAAATACCCCTCAACATGACAAAATTGACCTAGTGTTGATAGTTTCTGCAGAAGCCACATGCATTTCAAAATTTTTATCAATATTTTCACCCCGATTGTTAACCTCCTCTTTCTCCACACTTTTCATAAGAACTGTTTATTATTTTCTCATTATATATCATTTGGAATCATTTTTATAAATACTCCCCATTGGTGTGGACAGCCACCATCTGTATAGGTTTAGTGAAAGCTCAATGTGTGCCTCATTACATTGTGGGAAATAATTTAGAGCTAACAAATGTTATTTGACATCTATAATGGAGTCTTATAGAAGTAACAGAATAGTGTAATTTTCTTGTTTGTCAAATATAAGGAAAGCCCTAAGACCAGCCTGGGGATAGGCCCTGACCCTGGGTGTGGCTCTTGGGTCACCTCACCTCTCCCTCGGTTTGTGGTTAGGGCTTTCACCCCTTATATTGTAATGGGAAGTAATGCAAGTAATCAATTATGTGTGGAGAAAACAGGATTCTCAGCCACAAACTTTAAACACAATAGAACATGGCTATTCTAGATCTATTCCTAATATTTATCCCAAATTAGTTTATAAGACTCCATGAGATTCTTGGAGGAAAATTAAGCCTGAGAAAACTATTATTTTGTTCATTTTTTAAAGGCTGTAGCTGACAATCTAACAACATTCATTAGTTCCATAATCAACAGATGAAATTTAAAAAAAAAAAGTATTTAGCATCACATTTAAGCTAACATTTTCATTAAATAAAAACACCCAAATCATTTCAGTAGTGTTCAGAGGACCAGAAAATGGTTTGTATTTACCAAATATAAAAGGACAGAGACTAATAGAAAAGAAAAAAAATGAGCATAACCTTTTAGATGACTTAGAATTTGAAAGACTAAAGCAGAAATCCTAAACTCAAATACATTTTATTTAAGGAACAAAAAGATAACCAGTGCCAGATACTTTTCAGAAATTCAATTTGAGAAAAAGAATATTTAGAAAATAGCAGTCCAGTCCAACTAGATTTATTCTAAAAACATGTAGGAAGTAAACTCATTCATTCTCTGATTTAGCAGTTGGGACAAACTAGATTTATTCCAAAAACAGATAGGAGGTAAACTCAGTCTCTGTTTTTGCCATTGGTGTTTGAGTGGCTCAGCTGTGGACCCTGCATTAAGAGAAACGTTCAGTAAATTAAAGAAAAGATCTAGTGAAGAGAAAACAGACAATACAAATTATTAATGCAACAACGGAAATAATTTTTGAAGAAAGATTAAAGTAGCAAAGAATGTCTAGCTTTGCTTAGAAATGACTCACAGGAGTCATAACAGTCTACAAGCATTGAAAAGGTATAAAGCACTGAGACAGAAGAGGAATTATTTGGCATAATGCCACATGGGTATAATCAGAAATAACCGTATAAACTCAAAAACAAAAACAAAAAAAACTTCCAGGCCCTGAGTACTTTTGGATGACTATTTACTTCCACTGAAAGTGCTGCAAGTGTTAAACATTGGGCTTTCCAAACACATAAAACAAAAGCATTCTCTTTGTTATCCCTTATTAATCTTCTCAATCTACCAACATCCTGAGGTCCAAATTTCAGAGAAGTGGGGGAGATTCTACAACCTACTTAAAGTAAATTTATAAGCAAGTTTAAATTAGGAAATTGTGTCTGGCTTATTCGCCAAGGGCTTTTGACAATTGATTTTGCTTATGCTGATCTGGTTTCCTCTTGAAATTTTCCTTTAGGAATCTCATGGAGCCTTATAAACTAATTTGGGATAAGTATTAGGAATAGATCTAGAATAGCCATGTTCTATTGTGTTTCAAGTTTGTGGCTGAGAATCCTGTTTTCTCCACACATAATTGATTGCTTGTATTTCTTCCCATTACAATAGAGGGAGTGAAAGCCCTAACCACAAACTGAGGGAGAGGTGAGGTGACCCAAGAGCCACACCCAGGGCCAGGGCCTATCCCCAGGCTGGTCTTAGGGCTTTCCTTATATTTGACAAACAAGAAAATTACACTATTCTGTTACTTCTATAAGACTCCATTATAGATGTCAAAAACATTTGTTAGCTCTAAATTATTTCCCACAATGTAATGAGGCACACATTGAATATTCACTAAACCTGTACAGATGGTGGCTGTCCACACCAATGGGGAGTATTTATAAAAATGATTCCAAATGATATATAATGATTTGGATGAAGCTGGAAACCATTATTCTCAGCAAACTAACACAGGAACAGAGAAGCAAACATTGCACATTCTCACTCATAAGAGGGAGTTGAACGATTGGAACACATGGACACAGGGAAGTGAACATCACACACTGGGGCCTGTCAGGGGGTGATATACCTAATGCATGTGGGGCTTAAAACCTAGGTGACAGGTTGTTGCGTGCAGCAAACCACCATGGCACATGCATACCTATGTAACAAACCTACACATTCTGCACATGTATCCCAGAACTTATAGTATAATAAATAAATTTTAAAAAAGAAAACTCCTATTCAGTCTTTGCAACTTAGCTCAGAACACTTGAGAAATCTTTGACACACAGGAAAGAGTTGGCTGTTTGAGACCTGAGTCCTCTGGAGGCAGCCTGAGAATGCCTGTAGTCTAGCTCATAGCACAGTATGATGGAATCCTGTTTACTTGTGTCTCTCCTGCTAAGACCCTGGGCTCCTTCAGGACAAGGACTATGTCTTATTCATCTCTGCATCCTTGTCCCTTCTCAAGCCACTGTGTACTTAGTAGGCACTGCAAAATGTTGTCACAGGAGTGAATGAATGAGAAACAGATGCAAATAGTGATGGAGCCATTCAACTCTTCTCCTTTTGAATACATTACTTTGGTCTTGGTATACATTTTTTAATTCTCAGATCTCTTTATACCATTTAAAAAGTGTTATTAAAAATATCTTTGGAGGAAAAAGAAAGATGAGAAAGAATACAAAAAGAACTTCCAGGATCTGGCTGGGAATCTCATCAAGGGAATCTAATCATGTACTTAGTAAGCATGCTCTCTCTCTCTCTCTGTCATTAGGAAATAGAAAGTCTCTACTGCAAGTGTCATTCCTATGCTATGTCTAGAGCAGGCTGGGCTCAGCAAACTACAGCAACCAAGCCTGATCTGGCCAGCCTTCTGTTTGTGTATGGCTCATTATCTAGGAAGGAGTTTTACATTTTTAAATGGCTGAAAAAATTTTGTGACATGTGAAAACTATGTGAAATCCTAATTTCAGTGTCCACAAATCAAGTTTTATTGGAACACAGCCATGCTAATTTGTTTACGTACTGTCTGTGGCTGCCCTTGTGCTACAACAGTATAATTCAAGGAGTTGTTTCAGAGATCATATGTGCCACAATCCTAAAATACTACCCAGCCCTTTACAGAAAAAGCTTGCTAACCCCTGCTCTAGAGAGAAAATAGAGTCCTACTGTGCTGTAGATGAGAATGAGATCTTGAATCTTGGTCAGTAAGCTAAATCTTTAAAGTTATTGTATTTTAATGAGACCACTTATTTAATTATTTTCTGATTTTCCTACTTCCTATAACAGATACTCATAAAATAGCCATTGTTTAAAAATTTGAAACTAAACATATTTTTCATTTTTAAAATAAAATGGCATTTAATTAAATGTCTTTGGAGTTATATTTTGAAGCAGATGAAGCAAATATTTTTTAAAAACTGCTTATGCAATTCAGTAGAGATCAATAGTGATTTAATTATTGGTCAGTTTTTACTAAAGCAAAATTGTTGAAGAAATACATGTCATATTTTACAGAGAGTACATTGAGAAGTAAAGTCTGGCTTGAGAACCAAGGTTACTGACAAATTGCAGTCATCACCTCTACAGTCATAAGAGGAATCAGAATTGAGCCATAAAAGTATAAGACACACTGCACTAGTCCAGAGTAATTTTTCTATCTCCTTGCTTTTCTGCCTCTGACCGGATTAGGAAGGAGCCCTTTTAGGAGGTAGAACAACTGAGCTCCATGTTTCTGACCTCAAAAATTCAGGTGAATAGGTGGTACCTTTCTTGCTAGTAACCAGACACCTATGAACTTAGCTAAATATTTATTGAACCATTTCGTACTTTGATCCTGTGCTACTTTACAGAGATCATAAATGTCTCGATTTCATATGATTATCCATGTAGGTCAAGTAATTATCCATGTAAACTTTATACATTTACCTACATAAAAAAGGTGAAAATTAGGTTCTCAAATTTGTTATTTTACCCTGGTCTATTGGTGATATTTGGCAATTAACTGATCAGGTCCATAAAACCACTTCACTAAGTTGTTATAGTTTCTTTAGTTACGTGAGTTTTTAGGAACTATTTGGATGAGTGTGTGTATAATTTATTTATTTGTTTCTAATAAATTCAGATAGGTAGTTTTTCAAAATAGTATTGATTCTTAAGGTAAAACTCGTGATTGGGTTTGTCAGTCTGGTTTTCTAGTGATTCAATTTTTGAGCCTATCAAAACAATTTCAGTACTACAGAATTATAGAATGAAGTAAAAAATGACATTTGTGATACTATTTTTTCCTAACTAATATTTTACGGTATAAAAACTATTATTTTTCCTCCCTGCTTTTTTACTTATTAAAAATGTAAGATTGGTCAGAAATAAAATATTTTTCATTGCCTATTTCAGTAGTACATTTAATGTTTAATTTATCAGATGGCTGGCAAAGTATAAATAAATTCAAATATTCCTGAGATAATGGTAGTTAACATTTACTATGGAATTGTGATGTGCCTGGCATTCCCTTAAATGTTTTAGATAAATTTTCTGTTTTCATCCTATCAGCACTCTTATGAAATAAGCACTATGATTATTCCCATCTTATAAATTGAGATGGAGAGGGGGTAAGTAAATTGTCCAATATAATATAGTAACAGTAGATTCAGGATTCAAATTCAGACTGTTTAAAATCAAAGTCTGTGATTTTAATCACTATGTTATACTGCCTTCCAATCATTATCTACTTGGCAACATTGTAGCTCTAAACTTTGTTTTCAGAACTTTGGGGAAAAACAGAACATTTAAACCATGGGTATGTTTGAGAGGACTTGGATATAACAGGTATAATTGTTTATGTTAGACCCCAGGACGGGGCATTCACTTCCTATAATTCCCTTTAATCCTCCTAAGAGTGTTGATGTAGGATTTATGAATCCTGTCTTATGTAATATGTAATGGATACTTAAAGAGGTTAGTAACTTTCCCTGAATTAAACAGGTAATAAGTGATAGCTAGAAATCAAATGCAGAATAACTCCTTCCTGAGTGTATCTGGCCAAGAGTCTGCTTTTCCTTTAGCATCCTCTAGACAAGGCTTCATAACTTTTCACAAGCGTGCTGTCAAATCATAGTCGCTTGTTCTAATTTAAAGCTTTCCATTAATAACCAGCCATTCCCCACCTAAATTCTTGCCAATTGACAGCTTCCTGGTGAGCTGGGATCCATGAATGAGGTGTAATTGTGCTCCAGGTACATTCCCACTTGTGTGGAGAACACTGTGAGCCCCAAAACTAGGGACTTGAACCAGCAACACATCTTTGTAGGCAAGAGATAAAATTAGTATTTTACCTGTGGAATGTAGGGCAGGTTGGAAATATTAAGAGAGCAGTTTTGGAGCTGACACCAGCAGTGGTTGTCCAGGAATATGAATACATATTTAGAGATAAGGAATATGTATTGTCTATCCACTCTGTGCCAGGAAATTAATATATTATCATTTATTCCTCAAAATGACATTGTTATAACTATACCCATTTTATTGAGATATCAGTTAAAGGAGGATGATGAGCATGACCATAGTCATGTAGTCAGAATTCTAACCCAGGTCTTCTGATCCCAGAGCCCATGATCTTTCCACTGATCCAAATCCTTTCTTCTCAGAGAAAGACACAGGTAGGTATGCAGGAGGAAAATGTGATGTCATTGGTGCTGCACAACAGCCAAGTCATGCCTGACGTGACTGGTGATTGACAGGGAAATGCAATGGAAACAATACGTATTCACTGATCTCTTCTTGGGGCCAAAAGCAATGGTCTCAAACCAGTGAGATTCAAAACGGCAAAAGAGACACACTTTTGCTTGAGGGTACTTAAAATTTAGGGGACATTCTAGGGTAGCTGCATAGTCTATCTTTCTGGAAACCTGTGTTTGATAACTTATCTCTTTGGTCATGAGCTAGAAAGACCTTTGACTTTGAAGTCCAAGGTATGAGTTAGATCCCTGCTAGTCCACTTACCAGCTACTTGATTTGGGGCACCCTGGGGGTCGTCTCCGAGCTACAGTGGCTCTGCTGTACAATGGGGATCACAGTACTGACATCATAGGGTTGAAATGAAGATTCAGTTACATCATGTGACCTCCTACTGGATACAAAAATAACTCTTCCTTTCTTTAGGTTATTCTCACCTAGATGCCAATTCACTCTACTAGGTTCTGTGGTGGGTGAAGGATTGTAAAACATAACCCCTGTCTTTAATTATTTTTAAATTTGGAGGAGATAAGAACAAAAATAGTTTTAACAATAGATAGGGCAAGTTCTATAAGATGAGTACAAAAAAATGCTCTGTGGGTCTAATGAAGGAAAATAACTTTTAAGAGAACCTTCTGGCCGGGCGTGGTGGCTCACGCCTATAATCCCAGCATCTTGAGAGGCCAAGGTGGGCGGATCACCTGAGGTCATGAGTTTGAGACCAGCATGGCCTACATGGTGAAACCCCGTCTCTACTAAAAATACAAAATTAGCCAGGCATGGTGGTGCATGCATGTAGTCCCAGCTACTAGGGGGGCTGAGGCAGAAGAATTACCTGAACCCAGGAGGTGGAGGTTGCAGTGAGCTGAGATTGCACCATTGCACTCCAGCCTGGGCGACAAGAGTGAAACTCCATCTTGGAAAAAAAAAAAAAAAAGGAGAGAGAGAGAACCTTTTTGGTGTCACTGGGATGTGACTTCTGACTTGAAAGATGGTTCAAGATCTCAACACTGAAGGTAGCAGAAACATGACAGGTAGAGATCAACCAAGTCCTTCATGCTTTGTCTCCAACTTGGAATGAAATAATTTTATTTAAATTATTAGACTTTCTTTCATGACCACCATCTAGAAAGTTCAAGTGAAAGCTGAACAATTAGTAAGTGGCATAGTCTGGATTTGAACCCATGAATTACAATTCCAAATCCAGTGATTTTTACTTCAACATAGTGGCTTTCACCTAATTTTACCTCTTTGACTTTAGGACTGCAATTAGACTGCCTCTGGATCTTCTTTTGAACCCTCCCCTCAAGTGGTAGGACTAGAAAACCCAGAAATTCCCTGCTTCACACTACTTATTGGACTATCTGCTTGGCCCCATTAACTCAGAGACATATGAGTGGGCTTTGTCTTACTCTTATTTTATCCAGCACAATCTGCAATGATTAAGGCAATATTTGGGATCTTTGACTCTTCTTTTCTGACTTTAACAGTATTTCTAATCTATAGAAGGGCTGTTGGTTTGGAATATGTTGTTTCTCATTTCTGTTATTTCAGAATCCCTTTGTTATTCAATTTTAACTAATAGCAAGGGTTAATTGTTGAGCTCCTTGTTTCTTGTGGCAACATTTTTTTTTCCAGATTGAATCCAACTTTCACATATGAATTTGTGGTATTTATACATACTAGCTAGCAATTTGCTCACTGGATCTTCTGCTATTTGGAATAAATTTGATAGTCTTCTACAGTCCCCAAATATTGATCAATATTGAACCATATGGTAGAACTCTGTTGTTCTGCCATGGCTTCATGTGAATTGAGCAGATCTTCTCTGTGGGATAAAATCTTGAAAAGATCTTGAACCAAAAAGGAAGCTATCTGGCCAAATTCATTTTATCATCACAACTTGAAAATGTTTACTGGTAGAGTCTATGTCAGAAACAGCAAAAAGGTTATACTCCACATGCCAATGCTGAACTGAGTAGTGGCTGTCTGGATCCTAGCAGAAGTCTGAGGCATGTTCTCACTCATTGGAATGAGTACTGTGATAGACTAGCAATGTCTGCCTTTTTTTGCTGGGGTAGAGGGATGGGAAGAGGAAAAGTAGAAGCACTAGTGTTGTAATTTTCTAACCATGCTGACAGGGAGAGAGGAAATAGCTTTCAATCCCCCTTTTTGTTTAGAAAATCAGACAAGTGACCTTCCCCCATCTTGAATTGGTAAAAACTTATTTATGTGTATGTGTGTGTGTGTGTGTGAAAGTTATCAAGTCTTACAGCTGAAAGCATATGGGGTGACCCCTTGGTGTTGCCTGGATTCTTAGAAGACTCATTTCTTTTGAAGAATAGACTTTTTGAAAAATCTTGAATACAAAAATTAGCTAGGCATGGTAGCACACACCTGTAGTTCCAGCTATTCAGGAGGCTCAAACAGGAGGATCACTTGAGCAAGGGAGGTCAAGGCTGTGATCGTGCCACTACACTCCAGCCTAGGTGACAGAGACAGACCCTGTCAAAAAAATAAAGAAAGAAAAGAAAAGAAAAATCTTGGAAAATACTGAAAAGTTAAGAAAAATAAAAAATCACCCATAACCTATTTTATTAAAAGTTATTCATTGTATTTAAATGATTAAATGGTTAAAACAGATTTAACTTAAAAATGTGACAAATGCCTTTCAACATAAATCTTCGCTTGTGTGTCTGACAATGTCTCTTGACTCCTAGAAATGGAATAAGCTCTTGTTACGGATCAACAGATTTCTTTTTAGAGAGGTTATATCAATTGCTCTCCTGCCCACTTTGCTTGGATTTATGCTTTTCAGAAAGCAATGCACGAGATTGTTACCCAGGTGCTGTATCAATCATGGTATCCATTTTCTTCACTGAATATTGAAGTTTGATCTTTATCTGAAATTAGATCTGGCCTGATGTATGAGAAAAAGCACTGGAACCAAAACTGGGAGACATGGTCCATATTCCTTAACTAACCAGCTGCATGACCTGAACAAATTATTAACTCCTCTATATGTCTGCGGTTTTTTGTTGTTGTTGTTTGAGTTTTCACTCCCGTTGCCCAGGCTGGAGTGCAATGGTGCAATCTTGGCTCACTGCAACCTCCACTCTTCCCGGGTTCAAGCAGTTCTCCTGCCTCAGCCTTCCGAGTAGCTGGGATTACAAGTGACTGCCACCATGCCCAACTAATTTTTATATTTTTAGTAGAGACAGGATTTCACCATGTTGGTCAGGCTGGTCTCAAATTCCTGACCTCAGGTGATCCACCCGCCTTGGCCTCCCAAAGTACTGGGATTACAGGCACGAACCACTGTGCCTGGCCTGTATGTCTGTTTTACCCATTGAAGAATCTATCCTACCTATTCCACAGGATTGCTGAGGATCTAATGGACAACATAAAATAATGAATGTGAAAACAAGTTAAAGGTTAACATAAATGTAGGTGTCTGTTAGTGATTAAAGGGAGGAATAGTCCACAAATCAAAATATTTCACCATTAAACTGACCCACTAAGTCATTTGTGAGTTATAGCACATTAAAGATTCAAACAATGTCATGCAAAAGACATAAATAGTGCATTATTTTGCAGCAGTGAGGAAAATATGTGCAATAATGTATTTAACATTGTATTGATTAATATGGATCAAACAAATATAATCACTAACCAATCTTAATAACTCAGCAAGGAAGCAGCTTAGAAGGGTATTAGTAAACATGTAAATTAAAACTTTTGAAGGATGAATTGGCAAAGTGAAATGTCTAATGCTGACGTATCTTGAGTGGCTCAATGTGATTCTGAGTGATTTTCAGAAATGTGATTCATGAATTGTACAGGAAAACAGGAGTGTTGTAGGGCCCAGCCAGACATTATTTTTAATGGGAAGCACCTCTTCCTATGATTTAAACACCATGGAATACAGAAAACACATTAACTATGCCCTTATGAAAGTAGATTCTAACTGGATTAGTTTCAGTGAGCGTATTTTAATTAAAAGGTAATAGGAGTTTAGTTGTATGGAACGTGTTGTAACTGTTCTCTGCTTGCTGGCAATCAGATGGTTTTGAATATATTAACCTCTTGATTTAAGACTTATGAGTTCTGTTCTAGCTATCAGTAGTTTTTTATTGATAATAATGTTGATCATTTATCTTTATATGTGAAATGAGATGACAGATAACTACAGTACAATTGACTGTAGTGTGAATATCGTGAAGACATTCCTCAGATTGTCAGGTTATTTTGGCTGGATATATTCTTTGCAGCAGAACAACCAGAGGGTTTATTTGTATAACTTCTTGACAAAAGATGGTAGTGGAGGAATGATCATTTATATGTTTTATTGTATGTTTTTGAAATGCAATAATTTTAAGTCTTTGAAACATACAGGTAACATTCCTTCAAGGGCCCTACGCTTCTTCCTCCTAAAATCACCCATTATCGATCTGATTAAAACTTAGAAGTAACAGTTTCAGAACAATAAAAATAGGCTACCCAGAAGTCCTTAGCAAACAAAATTTGCTCTTTTCAACCTCATTAGTGTTTATAGGTTTATTCTAATTTCATTTTGAGGCTCTCAGAATATCAGCAGGACACACAGCACACACACGAAAAGAAGTTTAAAGAAGGGTAATGTTGAAAATAAGCCAAAGAAATATTTTCCCTTTAGAAATAATACTGCAATTCAGCTATTAAAAAAATAAAAATGTTTCTTTAAACTGGTGGCAGTTTTTAGAACTGGTTTTGCTAATGCCAGAAATGACATACCAAGCAAGTAGCAATATTTGAAAGTGTTTTTGAAAATCTGTTTCAGAAGGTAGGACTAAAGTTTTCCGTGCAAATCTCCTGTCCGACTGTGTGCTCTTTATAACCAAGCTTCAAGAGAACAGAACAAGGAGAACATGGGCATAAAATTAAGTGAAAGGAACAGGATCTTTCTCATTTTACTGTTTTTCTCCCTTCCCTTATATGCCAGCAAGACATTGATGTGAGATTCAATAAGATCTTCCTTTAGTATTAATAGCAGCTGTGATTTGGAAAGTATTTAGTATACTTTTAAGTGCTGTATTATGCCCTTTAAGTATACCGTATTGTTCGTTTAGTTCTCATAGCAATCACTTGAGGGGGTGTGGCTCTCTCCATTTTTCAGATGAAGAGGCTGAGGTGAAGACAGATTGATGAATCTGCCCATAGTCTTGCAGCCCATGGGTCAGGGAGTCACCCAAAACTCCTGCTCTTTAACAATCCACCCCACATCCCTGCCTTGCTGTGTGATCAGCCCATTAGCTTGTGAAGATGGGCACAGAGAAGGAGCCAATGAAAGCTAAAATTGTTGATAGTTATTAAAAATGTGCCTAGACAACACAAAGCACCAGATAGTGAAATCATACTCAAACATTATAGAGATCTGATCTAGTATCGAACTTGACCAATAATTTCAATGACACAATAATTTCAGGGTCCAGGCACAGCAGGGAGTGATCTCAGACCTCCAACGCAAGACACCGTGGTTTTTCTTGCTGCATTAGGATCTACTTTGGGCCAAGACTAGCACAGGAGGTGTGTAAGTGATGTGTCCAATTCACATCGCTTACACAGAAAGAGAATCTCCATTTTATACTAGAGAGTTCAGTAGCTTATGTGACATTTTCTATTTTTTTCTGTTTTTTATCTCATAAATCCTTAGATCCCAGGTTTGTTTACCATAAGCAATCCTAGATAGACCAGATACATCCTATTAAAAGCAATCTATTTATAATGAGTCTTTCACTAGTGAATACCATTAATGTGTTTGCCAGGTCTGTCATTAGCATGTCTGTTTACAAGGAGATTTGAGCCAGTCACCTGCCTTCTTTCCAAAGTACTTCATCCATTGCACTCCACACACAGAATAAAGGGACAGAATGGATTACAAACCTGCTCCTTATCTGTATACTCCCTGCAAGCTTTGAGGAAGAAATGACAGCTACTGGTCTCTTTTCAAAGTCAATTACTGGCCTGGAAATATGCCAGGAAAAGGGAAGGAAAGAAACAGGCTCTGACTTTTCACCACGTGCAGGCTCCTTCCCTGTCAGACCAAACCAGCAGAGTGAGACCCCAGATAGTGTTGACCTGCTTCTTTCCTGAAATGAATTTGAGGTTGTTAAACCCACATTGACGCTGGGGCCATGATATAGATATGCCATTCTCACTGTGTCTGTTTTTGCCCAAGTCGTTCCTATTCCCCCAGGGAGTCCTTGCCCTTTGGTTCCCCTTCTCTGAATCTTCACCATCCATCTACCAATGGTTATACTGGCTAAGACTTATAAAGCATTTATTTGTCAGACACTCTTCAAAGATCTTTTAATATTAGCTCATTTAATCCTCAGAACAACTCCGTGGGGAGATGCTATTATTAATACCCATTTCAGAGGTGAGGAAACTGAGCAGTAAGATAGCTTGTTCGAGGTCACATAGCCAGTCAGAGGTGGAGTGGGAATGGAACCAGGTGGTCTGGCTCCAGAGTCCATCCATGTTCATGACCACCAAGCCTCTGCCTTCTCCATGGGAACTCAGTTCTGTGTCCTTCACCTTCGTGTCCTTCACCTCCAGCGAAGCCTTTCTAGGCTACTGCGAACCATCATGCGTTCTTCTACAAAGGTCAGTGTTTACTCATAGAAATACAATCTCACATTGTTTTTAGTATTTTAAGGACATTAAAAAAAAAATAACTGTACTCTATTCCTATAAGGTGAAGCTTCTTATAGCTGGGGTCACCTGGTTTTATTTTTGTTTGTTTTTACCAGGAACTCTTTTTAGATTTTCCATTCGACCCACTGGCCAGATTAATTTATTTTCAACAGAAGAGTTGAGTTAATACATAAGTCTCTTATTCATTAGAAAAGGCAGGATTTTTAAAAGTATAACGGTACAGAGGGAATATTTAATTTTATTCCCTTTATCCCTTGTAAATGTGGTACTGTATTCCTCATTATTTCAGTGAAAAAAAAAAAAAAAAAACTATTGCACAGAAGCTTTTTTTTCTTTCGTTTGAAACCCATTCATTGGCATTTAGTATGAATAGTAGATGGAGAATCAGAGTCATGCTGAAAATGATTAACCATCAGTCAAAGTGACTTTCATGTCTTATCCATGTAAGGAATGTGCTCTTAATTAGAATTTCCCTTTGGCTTTTTAACAAACATACAGAGTTTCAGGAATGAGAAGAGAAAATTGCAGCTGATGAGTTTTTCAGGATCCCTAACAGAGCAATTTCTTTGTGGATTTTGGAAAGCATTCTGTAGAAGGACAACATTGTTAGGCTCTTCATAGAGTTTCTTAGAAGCCTCAGTATTCTGAGCAACATGTGATTGTGCCCAGATCTGAGGACAGGGAACTCTGAAATGAAACACAGCTGTCCTGATATTTTTAAGAAAATTGTAAGGGAGACACTTTGTGCAATCAATTAGATTGTTCTTTTCTTTTTTCCTATTTCAGAAGACAGAAAAAAATTGTAAATGCAGAGTTGCTGTTGAGAATGTAAATTGACTAGAGTATCTGTTTATGCTGTTAGATTTATGCATAAACTTTAGATGGTACAAACAAGGCCTTATTGACCTTCACAGCTAAGCAATGATCCAAAACAGGCTCATTGCATTCAATTTCATGCTGCCAACCAGCAGCCTTAACATTTCAGTTTTGAGGGTTGAATTCTCTTACTGACTTAAAAAGAAGTTTGACAAATACAGATTATGTTGCCATCTAAAAATTTTAGTCACCATTCCAAATGAGTGTGCTTCCAATATTTAATAATGGGATTGCTGAGGATGTGTTTGGATTTAATGGTGGTTAGCATTCATTCATGGGTCAGCCTGAGAAGAAAACAAATTGCGCATATAGTTACACTTCGGGTAAATGTTAACTCTGATTAGCATATAACTGACATCATGCTGAAAAACAAGGGCAATAGAAATTGATTTAAGAGCATAACTTTTTAATCATCAACTTAGGTTGGTCTGAGCAGAACCAAGAAACTGGAAATAGAAACAGAAAAGTGGGAAAATGATTCTTAATCGTGTATCAAGGACACCTACCTACTCAAGCAATTATTAATAATTTAACCATTCGATAACAGATATTTGTGGAACATACTCTGTGATGCTAACAACAAAATAGCGAAGATACAGTTTCTGACTTAAAGCTTGGTTGAATGGATGTCACTCTTAATTATACTGTGAACAATGCCTACTGTTTTTGATATTTTTTCTTAGTATCAAAGTGTTACATGAATCCCCCCTTCCCCAATACTAATTTTTAATTTCCTATTATGAAAATAGTAAACTATGGTATTGGATTGGATACATACTTTGGGTCACTGTTTCTTTCCTTCCCATCCCTTCTGTAATTTTTGAAAATTAAGAATATTACATAAAAATATGAAAGATAATTATGAAAAATTAATAAACCACAACTATTCTCTCACCCCAACTCTAACACAATGCTTTCCTAATATTACTTTCCAGTTCTTGGTGACCTAAGTTCCTGTTTTCAAATGTCTATAATCATAAAACACATTCCACTTTCTAGTCTGCTTTTCCATTTAATGTGACACATAAATATTTTTATACTTCTAAATAGTTATATAGCGTTCTTGGTTGAATGCAACAGAGATATATCCAATTTCAGTAGCAAAAAAAAAATTATTTAAGGACATTACAATAGCTTCTAGAATGTTCAGAAGGGCTATCGTTGGCTAGAGTCCAGAACAGGGTCCAATCAGGTCACAGCGCATGAAGTGTAAGGAGGTCTCACTGCTGCCACCAAGCCACAGACATTGCAGCTTGCACTGGACTGGCACGGGTCAGTAGATACCACCTATTATGGGTTGCATTCTGTCCCCACAAAAAGATATGTTGAAGTCCTGATGTTCAGTACCTCAGAACATGACCTCATTTGGAGATACTGTAGTTGTAGATGTAACTAGTTAGGTTAAGATAAGTTTACACTGCAGTCGGGTGGGTACTTAATTCAATAGGACCAGTATTCTTATAAGAAGTCAGGAGAGAGACACAAAGGGAGAAGATGGCCAAGTGACAACAGGTGCAGAGAGTGGAGTGGTGCAGCTACAAGCCAAGGAATTCCAAGGATTGCTGGTAAACATCATAAGCTAGAAGAGGCAAGGAATGATTCTCCCCTACAAGGTTTCAGGGAGAACATGGCCCCACTACACCTTGATTTTGGATTTCCATCCTCCAGAACATTGAGACAACAAATATCTGTTGTTCAAGTCAACAAATTTCTGTTGTTACAGCAGCTCTAGAAAACGAATACACCACCCATCACTGTATCACCTACTCACTGCTGCCTCCACTCTCATGGAGACAAACCTTCCCTGGCCCTACTTTCTGAATCACCAACTCCCCTTTAAAGCATGGCAAGAGCAACTGAACAGTGAATCCTAGGGCACATGCCTATGTCCTTCCTACAAGGGAGGCTGGGGAAAAGGGGGTCTGGCATTTTCTGTTTCTACAGCCTCTCAGAAAAACTTATGAAGAATGGAATTCTTGCAGCAGAGAAAGATGCTCAGATGCTGGACAACTTAAAAAGAGTGACATGCGTTTAACACAATAGTCTTTATAATTATGAATATTAAAGTATGTATCTTAGTCTGTTTTGTGCTGCTATAACAGGAAGCCAAAGACTGGGTAATTTATAATGAGCAGAAAGTTATTTGGCTCACAGTTCTTGAGGCTAGAAAGTCCAAGATTGAGTGGATGCATATGAGCCTTCTTGCTGCATCATCCCATGGTGGAAGGCAGAAAGGCAAGAAAGGGGAAGAGAGCAGGAGGAGGCCAAACTCATCTTTTCATAAGGAACCTGCTCCCACAATAACAGCATTAATCAATTCATGTGGACAGATACCTGGTGGCCTAATCCCTTCTCACTAGGCCCCACTTCCCAACATTCTTTCACTGGGGATCGAGTTTCCAATGCATGCTTTGTGGAGGACACATTCAAATCATAGGGTGCATAGTATTCCATTATGTTGATGTTATTACTAAAAAGCTTTTAAAATTTCTATTGGGCACTTAGAGTAATTTCCAGATTGCTATTATTTTACGTTGTGACATTTGTGTGCCTGTAAGCTTCTGCTTCATTGAGCATGTCTCATGTCTCAAGTGGAATATTTAGCCTTCATGTCTTCAACTGCATGAAGACATCTTCAACTTCACAGATTTCTTTTCAAAAGCATTATCTCAGTTTAACGTCTTCACAGATAGATAGTATGCAAGTGTCCCTGTTTCATCATATTCCCAATATTAAGTGATTTTAAAAAGTTTCTTGGTAACTCAATTGATAAAATAAATATAAAATGGTGCCTCAAGGTAGATTTAATTTGCATTTATTTGATCTTTAGAAAGAATAAATATTGTTCTACAGGTAGTTCATACTTTCCATTTCTTCTGTTCTGTTTTTACTGGGGTCTTGCTGTTTTTTAAAGAATATATTTAAACAAGTACTTTTTAGATATTAGTCTTTAGAGGCATTAATTTGTTGCCATTGTTTTTGCTAAGGATCAACAAATTATATGTAAAATATCTAAGAAATCAATCCTTGTGGGTTTTTTGAATATTTTTCCAAGTTACATTAATTCACAAAAAGTGTGAGGAAACACTGTACTTATGACATAACTAATATGCAGTAAAATGCTTAGCAGTGATGGACTCATGGTAAGTACATGAATATGCCCAAAACATGTCAATAAATGTTAATTTTTACTGTTATTGGTATTTTCTTTTCTTCTTCTTTATTTATTTATTTATTTTTTGAGATGGGGTCTTGCTCTGTCGCCCAGGCTGGAATATAGTGGTGCAGTCTTGGCTCACTGCAGCCTCTACCTCCCGGGTTCAAGGAATTCTCCCAACTCAGCCTCCTGAGTAGCTGGGATTACAGGGGTGCACCACCACACCCAGCTAATTTTTGCATTTTTAGTAGAGACAGGGTTTCACCATGTTGGCCAGGCTGGTCTTGAACTCCTGACCTCAGGTGATCCACCCGCCTTGGCCTCCCAAAGTACTGAGATTACAGGTGTGAGCCATGACACCCAGCTGTTGGCATTTTCTATTGTTCTTCTTAAGGAAAGTAAAATCAAAATTTTATTTACTCATTGTTTCCATAAATATTTCCTGAGGGCAAGAGACTGCACCAGGCACAATAGATGATTCAATAACAGGCAAGAGGATTATTTGAGGTCAGGGGTTTGAGACCAGTCTGGGCAACATACTGAGACTCCATCTCTACAAAAAATTTAAAAATTAACCAGGTGTGGTGGTGTGCACCTGTAGTCCTGGCTGCTCGGGAGGCTGAGGCAGAAGGAACACTTGAGCCCAGGAGTTTGAGGCTGCAGCGAGCTATGATTGCACCACTGCACTCCAGCCTGGGCAACAGAGTGAAACCCTGTCTCCAAAAACAAACAATTAAAAAAATGGGTCAAGTCACTTTGAATTAGTGAAAGAATTGAGAACATTTGCTGAGAACTATATACAATGTGGTAAGTTTCCTAAAAGAGATACAAGGTGCTTAGGATTTGGGAGAAGACAGAAGTCACTGCAGAGCATAATGAGTCCAGAAGACTTAGAGAAGGTACTGGTTTCATCTCAGCCTTCAAGGATAGGTGTGAGTCTAAAGAGCAGACATGGAGTGGAGGCATTTCTGGTGGAAGGGATGGCATGAAAAAGATATGGAATGAGAAATACTCATTATTAATATTCTAGCTAAAAGATAGTGAATCATTCTGCCATGTCAGGCACTGTGCTAAGCCTGCACTGTGCATATGTTATCTAATTAAATCGTAAGAGCAATTCTGTGAGACAAGTACCAATTATTGCTTCCATTTTATTGATAAGAAAACTGTAGCTCAGAGAGGTTATACAATTTACCCAAGATTACACAGCTAAAAGTAGTAGATTTTGTAACTTGAATCCTTGTTTAATATTGTCTAAGTTGTCTAAATAAAACCAGCAGATCTAATTTGGTCATAGTTTGGAATGTAAGTTGGAGATTGATGAAAGATAAACTCCAAGGTATATTGATTTAAAAAACTGTGGATGGTGCTTTGATGTCAGGTGAAGAAGTTTGAGCTTCATTTAGTAGGGACTAGCATGTCACAGTATTCTAAGCAGCAGAGTGACAGGTTCAAAGCATTGCTTTAGAATGGTAATCTGGGGGCATTGTATAGGATTATGGGAAAAAGAGATACTAGAATCTCCTTAATTATCATTGCTAAGGTAACAGGTGCCTGAAATATAGTCAAGAGATTAAAATAGAGCAGTTGTGAATTTGAAAGACATTGCCAAGTTAAGTCAACATAATTTAATGACCCATGGAATATAGGGAGGAGGAAATGAAAAGGAAAAGTCAACGATGTTCATTTCAGATCTGGGTGACTAGAGGATTCTGATATTATTAAAACTACATGTTATAAGAGAAGTAGATCTGAGGAGGAAGATTGTAAGTTTGACTTTAGACATATCAGTTTTTGAGGTGGAAATCAAATAGCTCAAGAATTCAGTGCTAGAACTTGAGAGAAGGATGAAGCCAAAGTACCAGACTTGGGATTCTTCTGAGTAGCGGTAATCATTGAAGCCATTGGACATATTCTTTAGGTGAAGGAAAGGCTGGAGAGGATGAGATGGAGGCTGGAAGCCTAGGAACATCACACTGAAGGGGCAGGACGGATACACAGAGGTGGCAGTGTTCTCTATGTTAACCCAATGCAAATATGCTGTATTGGACTTGGACACCCAGAAATATCCCAGTTCTGTCCTTGATAAGTTTACTTATATCCTCAGTCTCCAAGAGTAAGAGAAAATACAGAGGAGGAAAGGCAACGCAGAGGAGAGCTTCACTATTAAAGAGTTTTGGTTCTAACCCTGTGAAGAGTTCCAGGGAGTCAGACTCAGCCATGTAGAAGACCCTACCTGCCTAGATTGGCTAAGCCTTACTAGTCCAGAACCAAAGCAGGGTGGAAGGCACTTTTCTGAGCCTACTTCTAGGAGATACAGCCAAGCCTTCTGAGCATATTTGCCACACAGAATGGAAAGAACCAGAGGCCCACACTAGTAGTGGAGACCCACCTACTGGCATTGGGTCAATACAGTGTCCATGGCAGGCTTCCCTCTCCTTGTTAGTGGAATGGGAAAACCAGGACATAGAACAGCTATGACTGTCCACTGCTTTATATTTAATAGAGAGACAGAAAAGGGAAACCAGTGGGTAACAAGAGGATTTTAAAAAAAGAAAAGAGGAGCTTTGAGAAAGAGAGGTGGTTCTAAATAGTAAATTCTGTATAATGACAGAGGAAGGTGAAAATGGAAGACAGTGATTTCACTTAAGCTGTACATGGTTACTGGTGGCCTCCCAAAGGGTGGATTTAGTATAGTAGCAGATTTAAACCAAACTGACAGAATGGAAAAGTAAGTATGTGGGAAAGCAGGGAAAAGGATTATTTAGTGGACTACACATGGGATAATTTGAGCTGAAAGGAATCAGACAGATGGGCCAACAATTCAAGGGCATAGCCAGATTGAGAAGGTTGTGGTTGTTGCTATTTGTTGATTGAAACATAAGGAGAATGGCAGAGAGAAGGTAGTAAGGATAACTATGCAAAAGAGGAAATACATACTCAATGAAGTAAGATCCTGGAGGAGTTGAGAAAGGATGAAATTAGAAAATGACCTATTACTGAAATTTATCAGAAAAGGAAAAATGCTTGAAAAGTTTTCAATATAACTATAGTCTGTAAACAGTAAGAGAGGACAGCTCTGCTCCTGTAGGAAAAAAGACAAGGTATAGGCAAATTCAAGTGAGGGTCGGGAAGAGAAAAGGTGGAGGTGAGGCTTGACCAGATGAGAGTCATTGTGGCAGGAGAAGCCTCAACATGTTGCAGATGGCTACCTGCTAGCAGCTGATTTTTTCAAGTAGTATCTGAGAATTAGGGATATATGAGATGTGGTAAAGAAACATAAAATGTGATGGTAAAAAGTCACTGGAAAGGTTTATTGGGAAGAGGTCATGAAGATAATTTTTTTTCCTGCAGCATCTTGAACTGGAGGAAATGAAATCTTCAGTGAGTGTTTGGAAAGTCTCAGCCAGGGAAGCCAGAGATAAGATTACAGCTGTCAACACTGGAGATTCCTTAAAGTACTAGAAAAGATAGACCTCTTTAGAAAAAAAAAACATGGGGAAGGATAAGGTAATTTGCCAAGATATGGAGGAGGAAGAAATAGATGTGGAAATTGTTCAGACTCATAAAGAAAAGATTGCTGATATGGACTGAATGTTTGTATCCACCCCAAATTCGTACATTGAAATGCTAACTTCCGACATGATGGTGTTAGGAGTGGGGTGTTTGGGAGGTGATGAGCTCATGAAGGTGGAGCCCTCATGAATGGGATTAGTGTCCTTATAAGGAAAGACCCCAGAGAGCTCTCTAGCTCTCTCTCCACTATGTGAGGATGTAATGTGAAGAAGGCCATCTGCATCTGGAAAAGGGCCCTTACCAGAACCTGACATGCTAGCAACCTGGTCTTGGACTTTCAGCCCTCAGAACTATAAAAAATACATTTCAGGCTGGGTGCGGTGGCTCATGCCTGTAATCCCAGCACTTTGGGAGGCTAAGGCGGGTGGATCACTGGAGCTCAGGAGTTCAAGACCAGCCTGGCCAATATGGTGAAACCCCACCTCTACTAAAAATATAAAAATTAGCTGGCCATGGTGGCACGTGCCTACAGTCCCAGCACTTGGGAGGCTGAGGCAGGAGCATCACTTGAACCCGAGAGGTGGAGGTTCCAGTGAGCCGAGATTGTGCCACTGCACTACAGCCTGGGTGACAGAGCAAGATTCTGTCTCAAAACAACAACCACCACAACAACAACAATTTCAGTTGTTTGTAACCCATCCAGTCTACGGGACTTCATTATAACAGCCCAAGACAATTGGCATAGTGCTTCTAATGACAGTCTCTCTAGTATCTTTCTCCTCCAAAATAAATTAAGTCAAGCCGTGTAGATTATAGAAACTGATTTATTTCAACGAGTATTTACTGCAAAACAGTCAAGCATGAGTTCTGGAGTTAAACTGTCTGGGCTTGAATTTCAAGTCCACCATGTATTATCTGTGTGACTTGGGCAAGTTACTTTCTCTCTCTGAGCATCAGTTTCCTCATCTGTACAAAGGTGATAATAATAGATTCCTACTTTATAAATGGTTTAGATAAAATATGATAGTATACCAAAAAAGGTTCACAGACTGGAAACTAGTACACATTTGTTAAATATTCCTTAATACCATGACATGCTGGTGGTGACAGTGATGTAACATATATTGGGAATTCAGAGATGAATAACATGGAGTAAGCACCTGTCCTTGAGAAACTCAGAGGCTATTGGAGGAGATATTAATACCTCAAGTGAATTAACAGTTATAAGATTAATTGATTCATTGAACAGATAATGACTGAGACCCCTTCAATGTTCCAGGTACTGGGGACACAATGGTGAACAAAACATACCCAGATTTTCCACCCTCATGGAGCTTGCATTCTAGTGAGGGAAGAGAGAAAATAAATTACAGAGTGCGTAAGTTCAGTGTGTCAGGAGGTGATGCATATTACAAGAGGGGAAGACAACAAGCCAATGGTAATGGAGATTAGGATGGGCACAGGCAGCAGGGATGCAGGTTAAAATACAGTGGGTAAGGTAAGCCTCCCTGAGCAAGGTGCTTGGAGGCCGTGATAGACTATAAATGTCTATCAGTTGGGCTGCTATGGAAGTATATAAGTGGGTCATCCAACTTGGTCTGGCCATGAGAGAAGAAACAGGCTTGTTTAGGCCAGATATGGTTGCTCATACCTGTAATCCCAGCACTATGGAAGGTCAAAGTGGGAGGACTGCTTGAGTCCAGGAGTTAGAGACCAACCCAGGCAACAAAGTAGGACCCTGTCTCTAGGGAAAAAAAAAAAAAAAAAAATTAGCTGGGCATGGTGGTGCATGCCTATGGTCCCAGATACTCCTGATCACAGAGTTTCTCACCCATGCCCGACTAATTTTTTATCACTTGATCACTTGAGGTGGGAGGATTACTTCAGCCCAGGAAGTCAAGGCTGCAGTGAGCCATGATCATGCCACTGCACTCAGCCTGGGTGACAGAGCAAGACCCTGTCTCAAGAACAAACAACAAACAAACAGAAAAACCAGGCTTGTTCAGGAAAGCCTCCCCAGACTAAAGGATGTTTAAACTAATAAGAACTAGCAGCAGTCCAAAAGGTTTGCAGAGAACTGGCATGTGGAGAGAATGGTCAGGGTAGGGCTTTAGCTTTGTGCTTTAAAGGAGGTAGTAAAATGTACCCTAGTGTGCCCTTTTAAAACAAAACCTAGTTTTAAAATCGTATCACTCAACTAGTGCTTTCAAAAGAAATTAGGCTTTGTAAGCTTCTCTCTCTTAAAAAAAGGGAACTGTGTTTTACAGTGTTTTTCATATTAAGTCTCTTAAAACTGCGACTACTTTACCAAGAGTGAGATTCGCTGGTATATATGATTGAGTTGTCCCTTGATAGGTACTTGCTGTGCAAGAGGCGTCAGAGCCCCACTTGGCTCGAGGTACTTTTGCTGGGGAATCAATGGGTTGTCTGTTGCACAGAAGTGCTGCTGTACGAAGGTACAGAAAGAAGAAAGGCCTTCCACCGAGGTACAGAGGAGCTCTTACAGGATCCACACCAGAACTAGACAGCCTTTTAATTCATTTCAAAATGCTCCCAGCTTTCCGTTACAAAGAAGGTTATGTAAGACCATAGAAAGTTGTAATATAAAT
Organism: Piliocolobus tephrosceles; assembly: GCF_002776525.5. Lineage (NCBI taxonomy): Eukaryota > Metazoa > Chordata > Mammalia > Primates > Cercopithecidae > Piliocolobus > Piliocolobus tephrosceles. Next base: position 97,020,531 of record NC_045441.1, read on the forward strand.
GCCGACTATCTGAATAAATTCATTATAGCCCCCCAAACAATAAATCCAAATACTGCTTAATTTAAAAGGTCAAGCAACCAGGTCTGGAGACATTTTTGGTTGTCACAACTGGTTGGGGGAAAGGCTACCCCAGTGGGTAGAGGTCAGGGATGCTGCTGACTGCCTGCAGTGCACAGGGCAGCCCCCTTCCTAAAGAAGTATCTGACTCGGCCAGGCGCGGTGGCTCACGCCTGTAATCCCAGCACTTTGGGCGGATCACGAGGTCAGGAGATAGAGACCACGGTGAAATCCCGTCTCTACTAAAAGTACAAAAAATTAGCCGGGAGTGGTGGCGGGCGCCTGTAGTCCCAGCTACTCAGGAGGCTGAGGCAGGAGAATGGCGTGAACCCGGGAGGCGGAGCTTGCAGTGAGCCGAGATTGCGCCACTGCACTCCAGCCTGGGCCACAGAGCAAGACTCCATCTCAGAAAAAAAAAAAAAAAAAGGATCTAACTCAAAATGTCAGTTGGGGTGAGGGTAAGAAATAGTGATCATTCATGGAATTTCAGCTGGGAAAGAGGGGATAAAGACATGAAGTAGGTGATGGACAATAAAAAGTATTCTGATCACTAGATGGTAGGGCCCAGTGAAGGGAAAGGAGTATTGGAGTTGGGATAATGGGAATGAGATAGAAAGCAGATGTGAGGTTGGAGAGTAGGGGTGTCTGGAATTGGGATTTTGGAGGGGTGGAGGTATCCCAGTTATTGACAATGACAAAGGAGGTTTATATGTTGCATATGCACAGATGTGGACTTAAGTGTTTATTCCAACATGTAGTTTTGTGACCTTTGTTGACCTCTGAGTCTGTTTTCTTATCTGCAAAAATTATATGTTTTCTTCATTTGCCTGTTAGAAATATTGAATGAGATAGTGTATGTAAGGTCTTAATATAGTGCCACCTAGTATACATTAGGTGCTCAATAAATGTTAGATGTTATTGCTATTATGATGAAGATTAGACAGATGATTTTATATATATATATATAAAATTTTCGCAAAAGAGGAAAAGGAGGGACAAGAAATGAAAGCAAAAGGAAAAAAGTGTAGCTGAAATACTTTCCTTGAATATTCAGCTTTCCTCTTAGCTCTACTGTTACATCTTTTGGTAGTTAATTATAATGCTAATTTCTATTTTTAGTGATGAAATTATATTTATATTTTCACATTTGGGAATGTCTGAAGGATTCTTTTAACTCTAGGAGAAGATGAGTTGCTGAAATTATTTCCTAGAAGGCTTTTCTGAAGCTGCTTTAGATAGAGGACTAAATGGAGTGCTACTTTCACGATCTAATTTTTAGTCTTTTGCTTATGAAATAGAAAAGTTCTTATCCTTTCCCAAGTCTCCCCTATATTGAGCTGGTACTCTTCAAATAAATTATACATAGAATCTAAATTTCAGGGAAGCTTCTGTGTCATTTGAACTGTTGTCACATCCACATTGCCTATTCCTTCTGTTCGGAATGACAAAATTGTAGCTTCACACACACAGAGTAGTGTAAAATGTTCCCGTTCCCCCACAGATGCAGTGGGACATGACATTTTCTACTATGTCCATTTACACATTTTTATTCTTATGCATGGTAGGATTTTAGTTTTAACTTTCCTTGCTTCTAAGGATTGGTATTTCTTAGGTTGATAGGCAAAGCTTTGATTCTGGTGTTCTACACTATGTTCTTTTTGTTTGTTTGCTTTTGAAATGGAGTTTCGCTCTTGTTGCCCAGGCTGGAATGCAATGGCATGATCTCAGCTCATGGCAACCTCCACCTCCCAGGTTCAAGCAATTCTCTTGCCTCAGCCTCCCAAGTAGCCAGAGTTACAGGCGTATGCCACCACACCCGGTTAATTTAGTATTTTCATAGAGATGGGGTTTCTCCATGTTGGTCAGGCTGGTCTTGAACTCCCAACTTCAGGTGATCTGCCCACCTTGGCCTCCCAAAGTGCTGGGATTACAGGCGTGAGCCACCACTCCTGGCCGGTGTTCTACACTATGTTCTAAAACACAGTGAAGCTCTTAAAATAAATGAAGTCAGTGTTTATGAAAAGGACCCAATAAAGAGAAGTTTAGACAATTTAAAAATAGGTTTGTGCTGGGGTAACTTTGTCCTGACAGTTCTCTACCTTATAGTTTGGGAAGAATTATTTTTCTCCAAAATGTATTTTCTTCTTTGGACAAACCTCCTACTTTCATTTGCATTGGTGAGTTAAAAGGATACCTTTTGATGTATGTCTTAGCATTTAATTTCTACACTGCTTTATAATTGTCAGCTCATGTCTTCTTTTACTATGTGGAATTCCTTGAAAGGGGAGGAATTGTGTTTTATTCATACTGTCACTGCCACCCGCCCAACCCCAACATGTGTGTGGCACAAAATAAACATTCAAAAATATGTAATGAATAAAATTGAATTAATAAATAACTAATAAACAGTTATAGAGTTCTGTACCTGTTATATACCTGTGCTAAGTTCTAGCGATTCAAAGACCTAATGTCTCAAGGTTTTCACAGTGTATTTAGTACAGGAGATCGTCAAATCCAGGAGAGGCTGGCCATTGTCAGCAGTCAGTAGAAGATGAGCTGCCAGAAGGGAAGAAAGGAGGAAAAACACATATGATGTCCTTGAATAGCTTCAAAAAGACCAGTGTAGTTCTCAAATGAAACCTATGTGAACTTGTAAAGCTGGCTTTGTGGATTAGTAAAATATCATTATCTCTAAATCCAATTTGAACTTAATGATAACCCCACCTATACTAAACTATCTACGCTAGAGTCTCCTAAGAAATTAACAGTGAAACCAGAGCTTCCCTTATACATCCCAAAAGAAGCAAATTATTCTATTTAATTATTAACTACTTGTATAAAAATGAACAGTGCTAGTGTAAGATCTTCCCTTAAAGCAGGCCTGATAGGGTTTTTGCTTGAAAATATTTTTTGTCAACATGTAGTTTGAATGGCTATGTGAATTTTAAAGATGCAAACGACATATCTCAAAAAACATTCTACTCTCAGTCTTTGTATTGCCACAGCCTGGCTTCTTCTCTGGCTGATTCTGCCGCCATTAGGGCTTTGCTTTGCTGTGAGTTGGAGGCATGTACTCTCTCTCCATTTGGGGTTATGAGCAGACCAGTGGTTGATGTGGAATCAGAAGTTCTGAATTCTAATTCAAATTCAAAACATCTGGTTCTTCAAATACTTAACATTTTTATACACAGGTCATAGACAAAAGAGCTTAAATGTTTCAGTTCAAGCAATCACAACTCAAAACACCTCATGCATCAGTTGTTGCTGGTGATGAGCATCAGGAGTTAGAAATATCACTGGCAGTCCCAAATGCTTCTTCAAAATATGAAAGCTGAGATTACATAGCATATGCCAGAATAGAATTTGTCTAATTAAAATGGATGGAAAATGCCATCGTAATAAATCAGATAATACCTCAGTGTCACAGTGCATCAGGCGGGTAATGGTAACATTTCACCTTGCTCACTAAGTTTTTAAACGGTAATTCAGCCACTTAGAACCACATTCATATTATGCAGCCTTTGCCTAATAACATCCTAAGTGCAGCCATTTCTGTAGATGTCTGTCCACAATTATGTTAAAATCTACATATAAAACCTGGTAATGTGGTCCATAATGCTAAGTGTTCTTCCACTTAGGAAGAGACAATTCATGTAAGAAAACAGGGTCCTAAAATACTCATTAATTAAATTGTGTCATGCATATTCAAGAATGCATGCTATTGTCTAACTAAATTTTCTCTCAGTTAATGTCCTTTTTTCAGAGATGAGAACAATGGAATCTTCTTGATGACTTAAGAGGTAACAAAGTAGTCATTGTCTTATCATAGTTGATAATTTATAAATCCTCCCTCCAATATATAACTATGTCTACCTGGCACATTAATAGTAGCTGTCCTGGTTATATTTTCCGCTTAATGTTGAACCTAGAATTTTTACTTAATCAGATCCACACAGTGCTTCTTACAATATAAAATGTCTACCTCAAGCCCAAGTCATGGCTTATGACTTGTCAGTTGTGACCTGTCTTTGTGAAACTATTAGAGCTAATCACTTAGGATTTACAAAAATAACTTGGAAACTCTAGAAACTGTTTCATTTTTTAGTTATTTTCATGTTTTTATTTTCCCTTGTTTAGAAATGGGTAACAAAATATGTTTCTACATCCAAAAGCCTAGATTTAATGTGATATCAGTATGGTTTTCTCTGGAAGGCTAATAGACTATTATTTGAAATAACCCAATTGATAGGAAGATATCTTCGGAATCTAGCCTTATGTGTACATACTAGCCTCTAGGAATTAAACACTGATGTCAGGATTAGGTTCAGAATTTGATCAAAAACAAACAAACAAACCAACAAATCCACCCTGAATTCTAAATGCTTATACAAAGGAAAAAAATCTAGCAATCCTCTGAGAATCTGAAAAATATAATAAAGTCAGTAATTACCAGTGGCATCTTGGTCATAGGTATTTTTCATTTTATTAAGAGATGTGTATTTTTGTTGATGAAATTGTTGGTGTTCAAGCATTAAAAAATCAACTAAAGGAAAAAAAATTAACTTGGGCCACAACTGCCCTATTTAAAAAATGGCATAAAAAATACCAGAGCATAGCAATAATTTAACCTCCTGGGAAAGATCCGGGGATACATACTTCGGGATCTATCTATGTCATTCTTTTTTTTTTTTGAGACAGAGTTTCTCTCTTGTTGCCCAGGCTGGAGTGCAATGGTGCAGTCTTGGCTCACTGCAACCTCCTCCTTCCAGGTTCAAGCGATTCTCCTGTCTTAGCCTGCCGAATAGCTGGGATTACAGGTGTCCGCCACTACGCCAGGCTATTTTTTGGTATTTTTTTTAGTAGAGACGGGGTTTCACCATGTTGGCCAGGCTGGTCTCAAACTGCTGACCTCAGATGATCCCCCTGCCTCAGCCTCCCAAAGTGCTGGGATTACAGGCATGAGCCACTGCGCCTGGCCTATGTCATTCTTTAATTATTTCTTGCAAAAAGGTCAGAATCTTAGCATCACCACTTAGGCTATACCAATGCAACTCAGGCAAGCTACTCTGATTTTATTTTTCTTCACAAAGGTAGGATAATAATAAGTAACAGGGTTGTTTTGAAGCTTTAATGAAATTATATGTGTATATGAATTTGAGAGGTGACGAGCAAATTGACAAAGAATAATGCAGGTAGACTTTGAAGTCCAAGCCAAGAAAAAAGGAGAGTGACATGTGGACATGTAGTTTAGGAAAAGCAACGTGCCAGCCTGCTGATGTTTGGACTCTTCTTGAAAGACAAGTTTATTGTTCTAGTGGAGATACAAAAGGACAAAATCAAGGAGAAATGGCTCAATGGCTCCTCAGACCACTCTAGCTGCTCGACATCATCTGAATGTAACAGTGAGTCATTTAGAAAACATGAAGGAATAAAAGAGATAATAGAAACAACATAGGAAAAAATACAGTTAAAGACATTCTTTTAAAAATCTTGTGCAGGGAAAACATCCTTAGTCTTTGTCCTGTCTACTTTCAAGTTGGAGTAATTGATCTTTTATCTAGGAGACATCTGTTCTCTGTGAAAGAAAATGAAGATATTAGAGTAGGAAAATGACGGACCAAGACAAGGACTTAAGGCACCTCTTTCTTCTAAAGCCTGTTTGTAGCATCTGCAGGAACTCAGATTAGTGTTCCACTTGAAAGTTACATTTCTGTGGGTTGAATTTTTTTTTTTTTTTTTTTTTTTTGAGATGGAGTTTCTCTCTGTCACCCAGGCTAGAGTGCAGTAGAGCGATCTCAGCTCACTGCAAGCTCCACCTCCCGGGCTCACGCCATTCTCCTGCCTCAGCCTCCCAAGTAGCTGGGACTACAGGCACCCGCCACCACACCTGGCTAATTTTTTGTATTTCTAGTAGAGACAGGATTTCACCGTGTTAGCCAGGATGGTCTCTATCTGCTGACCTCATGATCCGCCCCCCTCAGCCTCCCAAAGTGCTGGGATTACAGGTGTGAGCCACTGCGCCTGGCCATTCTGTGGGTTGATTTTTGAGTGAAATGTTCTGTCTTTGAACTGGCTACTAGGAAACCCAGCTCCCTCCTCCACCCCATCTTTGTAAGTGTATAAGGTATGCATTTTGTATATCCGATGACTTTATTTTCCCACCTTTATTTCCCCTTTATCCTAATTTGCAAAATAGATTTGAGGTGGTTTTGAAATATATACAGACCAGATGATAAATAAATAAATAAAATAATAAATGAAATATCGTGACCAGATGATGATGAATAAAATAAATAAAAATGCTCAATTCCTTCTTATGTAAAAAGACCTTCCACAACTCCAGTACTTCACCTACTTATTGTTTTCTCTCTCTCTTTTCCTTTGCAATTTTTAAAACAGCTTTCTATATTTGCTGTTCCTTTCTCACTCATTCTTAAATCCATTGCCATCTACTTTAGCCCCTACTGCCTTTATAAATTGATCATCATAACAGTCAAGTCAAGAAGCATCCGTCATCAGATGCTTCTCAGGCTTTCTCTTGGTCCCTCTGCCATAATTATGCCATTCTTATTCTATTCATTTTTATAAAATTCTTGATTTGGTACTGTCTATGTCTCCCAATAAGACTCCTTCGTCCTTTCAGTCCCTGCATACCTACACCATGTTGATATCTTCTGATATTTAAAACTGAATTGTTTTGAGTCATATTCTTTTGTTTCTTTTCTTTGATCCTTGCTTTTTTAGAGGACAGTACACTTTTCTCACTTATTTGATCATTTTTATTTCCTGTATCTCTTGCAGTATTCTCCTGCATCTATTTTTCATCTTTTTAAAGTACTTTCTCTAAAAATGCTTCCAAAGTGGGCTCTTTTTTGTGGCAAACTTTTTGGGACCTCATAAGCCTGAGAATATATTTATTTTACCATCACATGTATACAGTAATTTTTGGATATAAATGAGGAGCTTCAAAGTTGTTTCTCTCAGTATTTTAAAAGATTACTTTATCTCTTTGCATCTAATATTTGTATTGAGAAATAGTATTTTATTCAGATTTTTGTCCCTTTGCAGATCATAAACTCTTTCTGGAAGGCTTAGGGTGTTCTCCATCCTAGATTTCCCTATCATGTCAATCTCCTCTGTTTGTGGTCTGCCAGTCCTGGAGGTTTGAATGGAAGAGGAGGTAGAGGAATAAATGTCCAAGGAGCCAATGAGCCTTGCTGGTATGCTCCAGTTCCCTACCCCACTGGGCTTTGGGCTGCCTAATATTTAATATCATACCACAGGAACAGGGCTATTGTTGCTGGTTTCTGTGATTTTCCAAGGCAATGCAGGTGGAGACTAGCGCAAAGTTTAAATGCTCTCCTTCAGTCTGCTCTCTCCCTCTGCTGTCTCTGGCAGCTCATAGCACCAGGCTCCACTTGTCCCTTCCAACTCATGGCATCCTTTGGCCTCCCCAAGATTTTCTCCATTTTTATGTCAGTAATACTTTCTGCCTGTGCATTCTCTAGCTTCTGTAGTTTCTCCACAGTTGATTTTGGGGAAGGAAGTCAATAGCCAGGATTGGCTCATTATCTTGTAAGGCCTGGAAGGCTCCCTCTCATCAGTGTTTCACTCTGTTGACTTGTATCTCCTTCCTAAAACACCCTTACCTTGACTTCCCCATAGCACATCTATGGGATGCTTCTTTTTCTTCTCCTTTGAAGATTCTTCCTCTTCAGGCCACTCCTGTTGGTGTCCAAGTCCTACTCTTTTCTAACTCTCCACATCCTCTGGAGATTATCTCATCTCCTTTAAAGGCCTCAATTGCCACCCACATGCTGAAGATTTCTAGCCATCTATGTCCAGCTCTAGACTCTGTTGCACTGTCTACTCATGCAGCCAATTCACCACTGGACATTACCAAACAGATGCAAAATGCATCACAACTAATCTCTTCCCAATCCTGCAGCTCCTCATAGGTTGCCTCTATCTGTGAGGACGCCACTTAATTTTCAAAGCCAGGATCTGAATGTCCTTCTTGATCTCTCCCTCATATCCCACCTTTAATTAATTTCCAGATTCTGTTCATTCTGCCTCCTCAACATATCGTAGATTCACATTCTTTTTTATCTTCCTATGTTTTAGCCTTAATCTGGGCCACTACCGCCCCTTGCCTGAGATGCAGATGACCCTCGTAACTGTTCCAACACTGCCCTCTCCCTACCTCGCTGTTTCATTCAGTACAGCTGGAGTAAAACCATAATTTAGCAGTTCTCAAATTTTTTGGTCTCAGGTAACCTTTGCACTGTTAAAATTTATTGAGAATGCCAAAGATCTTTGTTTATATGGGTTATATATAGATATGTATTTTTACCTTATTAGAAATTAAAACCAGGACTTTTTAAAAGTTTGCTTTTAAAAATGTTATTCTTTTATTATATTTGGATGAGGATAAAATGTTATCCTTGAATAACACAAGCACATATTCTAAGAGCCATCAGAACAGACCAATGATGTTGTCACTCATTATGTAGCCTTTGGAAAACTTTACATGCTTAAAAGAATAAGGTGAAAAAGGTAAACAATGTCTTACTATTACCATGAAGATAGTTTTGACTTCACAAATGCCCTGAAGATCTTGGAAACCCACTCCCCCAGGGTTCTCTGGACTCCACTTTGAGAATTACTACTCTATTATGCCCATCTGATCCCCTTACTTCCCAGCTAAAATCACTTTAGTGCCTTGCCGTGGTCTCTCAGGATGAAGTCCAAAAACTCCAGCAAGGTATACAAGGCCCTTCATGACCTTGTCTCTGCCCATCTCTCCGAACTCATTTCCTGTAATGTCTCCTGCTCTGAACTCTGCTTCTCTGCATTGAAAGCCTTGTAAGCCTCTGTGTTTTTTTCTCTTGGCCTAGAATGCCTTTTGCCCCTATGGATCCTTTTGGACTCAGCTCTGTCTTGAGCTTTGCCTAAAACCTTTCTTGAAAACCAGTCCCTTTCTCTGATTTCCTTGATCTACACTGTAAGATCCTTGGGTCTTGATCATCATGGGATTCCTAGCACAGTGCCAGGCACATAGGAGATGTTCAATAGCGTTGTTAATGGATAAAAATACATGCGTATAGTAATACAAAGCATGGACTTTATATTATCTTACATTATATTAACTTATATGTAAGTCTATTACATTTTTCTTTTAAATGCTAAGTAAATTGGGGTTATTGTTTTCCATACCATGTATTAATTCATCCCATTTATTATAAAATTTCAATTTAAAAGCATAAGTATTATACTAGCAGTGGATGCTAGTGGATATATGCTGTGGACTGACTTATTCAATGGTTACAGAGGACTAACTCCCCTTGATTGGATCCACCTTTACCCACCAATCAGGAAAATGGTATGATAGAGCTAGGGCATAAAAAAGGGAAGCAGTTGTATGTGTGACTACTTTATTGGCTGTTTAGAACTATGAAATATTTGCTTGTGGGCTGTCTTTCCATGCCAGCAATAGATTAATTTAGGGTCAGAGGAGCAGAGGAGACACTGTATGGAAATTGTATGCAAACGTGTTTGCATATGTGAATTTTTCTGGGGATGAGATGCATTGCTTATACCTTTGAAAGGGGTCTAGGATCTGGAAAAGTATAAGAATCACTTTATGATTAATGGATTGGTTTCAATGTGTAATAGGCTATTTTATTTTCAACCAAAAAAAGTAAACTTAGATGCAAGATCAATCAGTATTCCAGGTCCACTTCACCATGGCATATTTATACCTCCTTTGACTGTGAGAATTTTTTATTGAACTTGTAGAATTCTCTACTGCATGTAATGTAAGCTTCTGAGGATGAGAACCTTTCTAAATCAGACAGCTAGTGTGCAAATAGATTTGAAAAGTGATTATAGGCAAAATCAGACATAAATTTTCAAGCTAACTCCACTAAATCACATGCAGGGTAGCCGTGTGCTCAGAAAGCTATTATGAAAGATCACATTTCAATTGCTGGTCAATTCTACAGACAATTTTAAAAAACCTATTGATATTAATGGCAATATTTTTCATGTGGATATTAGGCATATAATTATTTTTATTAGGCATTTGCTCAGTTATTAATTTATAAATACATTTTCCGTTATTTTTAAGTATATTAAGGGTTTATTAAGTGTTTTGTTTGCATCTGGAATGCATCTATTTTGTTAAAGTTGTGACCCGCCCCCCCTTATTGGGTGGCACAATGACATTAAATTTAAGGAAAAGAAAATATTTTAAAATTAAAATGAATGGAAAATAGGATTAAATGTTTTCCATGAGGTTCTAGCTCTGTTACCCAGGCTGCAGTGCAGTGGTGCAATTATAGCTCACTGCAGCCCTGAACTCCCAGGCTCAATGGATCTTCCTGCCTCAGCCTCCTGAGTAGCTGGGACTGCAGGCGTGTGCCACTATGCCTGGCTCATTTTTATTATGATTATTATTATTTGTTAGAGACTGGGTCTTGCCAGGCTGGTCTCGACCTCCTGGCCTCAAGTGATTCCCTTGCCTGGGCCTCCCTGGAATTATAAACATGAGTCATCATACTAAGACTTTATTTATTAAAACAAAAAACAAAAACACTAGACTTTTATATTTTTCTTTCTAGATTGGCTAATTTTTTTTACTTTTCTCACCCTTCCCCACTCAAGAAACACATTGTTACACTTTGAAACAAGATATTTTCTGAATTTATTAAAGCATAAAAGTGTCTTCAATTGATGACCCCTTGCTTGGGTTGTTGAATATCTTTTCTCTTTGTCTCTTTTTTAAGTTCACCTCAAGAAAGTTTATTCCATATTTAATTCCTGTCTAAGTATACATTTCCCCCTGCATTTGTTTCATGTTTGGGATAACTATAAAATGGCTATTTATAGACTAGTCCTTTGACCTGTGCTTTAATCTGGTGAGGCCAACTTGGTTCCTTTTGATTTTCAAGCTGCAGAAATAAGGCCATTTTCAAGATTCTAGAAGGGAAATGGCAAAGGTATAAATGTGTTTGATCTGAGTCTATGTTTTGAATTTGCATTTAAGTGTGAGAATGTTGAGTGTTTTGAGAATTTTAGTAGTAGTGATAATGAAAATATTATAAATAATAGCTATTATACATATTCATTGTAGTCTAGACCTGCACTGATCCATATGGGAGCCCCTAGCCCCAAGAAGCTACTGAGCATTTGAAATATGAATGTGTCACATGTTGAGAGGATAACATTTTGGAGATATATGATTAAATATAATATATTGTTATATTAGTTTCACCTTAAAATAGTTTTTAATGAGGCTGCTAGAATATTTTAAAGTTTTGTAAGTGGTTTACCTTATATTTTTGTTGGACAATTGGTCTAGGCATTTTGCATGCACTATTAACTCATTTAATCCTCACAACAACCCTTCGTGGAAAGAAACTAATCATCACAGAGAGTAAATAACTATCCCAGAGTTAACCATGGCAGAACCAGGACTCAAACCCAGTTCATGCTCTTAACTTATAGTTTCTAGTCTTTTTGATAACATACCCCATCAGTTCTTTTTGCTACTAGTGACAGCAATATGATTGAATATGCTTCTTTATTTTTTAAAATCTTGGTTTCTTACTTTGTGATATAGCAATCTGAAGATCATATTGATTTTAAAAATGCATGCATTTAATAAATCTGATGGCTGAAATATATAACTCACAAGGATATGGACATCCATATGAGGAAGGGCATCATTATCATTAGCTGCATTTACTAAATCATGATGCTCAGATTTTTTGCCCATGCATTATTTACTCAAAGAATTTTACTGAAATTTAGCTAGTAGATTTCTATTTCTCTTGATATCATTAAATTGTACATGCAAACTATTTAGATAACATTACATTTTAATATTTTTATTAAGTGATTCCTACTGAAATTCTTCTTTTTTTTTTTTTTTTTTTGAGACGGAGTCTTGCTCTGTCGCCCAGGCTGGAGTGCAGTGGCCCGATCTCGGCTCGCTGCAAGCTCCGCCTCCCGGGTTCACGCCATTCTCCTGCCTCAGCCTCCCGAGTAGCTGGGACTACAGGCGTCTGCCGGCACGCCCGGCTGATTCTTTGCATTTTTTTAGTAGAGACGGGGTTTCACCGTGTTAGCCAGGATGGTCTCGATCTCCTGACCTCGTGATCCATCCATCTCGGCCTCCCAAAGTGCTGGGATTACAGGCGTGAGCCACCGCTCCCGGCTGAAATTCTTTAAAAGATTTTTAAACAGCTTTTAAAAAGTTTGAGACTTTTTAGAGGTGACACATAGTTTTCATCAAGAGAAAAATGGAAATATCCCCATATGTTTATCTTTAAAATGCTTTCTGCTTTCATTGCTAAAAATGACATCCTTATCTTGAAGGGATAGATTAAGTGTGATTATATTTTTTCAGAATAGCTACTATGTGCATATTACTGTCAACCACCTATCATAGAGAAGTTAAGCTAATTTATAACACTTGTCCTTTGTCAAAAAGTGTGCAACATCTGTAAGTTCGAAAACTTTCTTAACTTCTATACTTTGTCACAAGATACTAGAGGTAAAACAATTTTTATAGTTGGCAACAATTTTATTTAAAAGTATTGTGGAGATTCTACCAGGTTCTACTTTAAAAAAATTAACTTCACTGATGACTGAACATAGAGAAAGCAACAAATAAGTGGCTTCCTTCTATTATACTCTCAACACAGCACAGAACACTTCTAATACAAGACGTGTGAGTTTTTCCTGGCATCTCAATTCTCTGATGGACACCGACGGGGTGTCCTACAATTCAATTCAATTCTGACACTAAGCGGGGTTAGCACAGACACCTTCCCCACAGGTTAAGGGTTCAGTCCCACAAGACTACCCCCGACTGCAGATGCTAATCATAAGCAGTAGGTTCCCAGGTTATTCCAATCAATTTCTGTCTGACTTAGCTATGAATTTGAGAATAGCCATTCTAACAGGTGTGAGGTGATATATCACTGTGGTTTTGATTTGCATTTCTCTGATGATTAGTGATGTTGAGCATTTTTTCACATTCATATTGGTCATTCATATCTCTTCTTTGGAGAAAAGTCTATTCAGGTTCTTTGCTCATTTTAAAATCTGGTCTTTTTTTTTTTTTTCTACTGAATTGTAGCAGTTCCTTATATATTTTGGATATTAACTCTTTGCTTCAATTAAGATAATTCTAACCTTACTGGAATTCTTGTTCATTTTAGCCTATATATCTAGACATTGACATGAAGCTTTGAGATGAGGTCTCTTGCTTTTTAAAAGATAAAAGGAATGACATATTATCTGTTTAATTGAGCTAAACGGAAAACTTAGGGAGGCTGAGGGGAAAAAGTATCCAAAATCTTGAAGAAAGTATGTTTAACAGAGTACATTGCTAAAGCTTTGTCAACTATTATCTTTTCATGTAGCAAGTTATATTTAGGAACCTAGATTTGTGGCCTACTGGGTAGAATCTGGGTTTTTAGGTTGATGATTCTCTGAATATTTCTTCAGCCAGATGGTTCTGCAGGCTGGGTGCCATCTGACCAGGCAATGTTTAGTTAGATTATTTAATTCTGTGTTTATTAAAGCTTGCTCTTTCTGGCAACATATTGTGCCTTTTTAAAGTGTCTCCTTGGCAAACTGCTGAGTTTTGGGTGGGGACTTTTCAAAGTATATCACTAGGACTGCCAGAGATCACCAATTCCTATACTCTAGAATGCCAAAAAATAGGCTTTCCTTAGTTTTGCACCTCACTGTATCCTAACGTAGATGCTTTTGATTTTTAAGCCTGATCCTTAATTTTCATAATATTTGGAGGAATCCTTTTGTATGATAATCATTAGTAATCTAGTGATTAGTGACAAAACCCTGGATCCTCTCATTGACTTTCATTATCTCGGAAGAGTACCGATAGTTTATACCTGACAACTGGTAATCGTGTCAGGACCCCATTTTCAAAAAGTGTGCTTGGGACAGCTTAAGGAGACAAAGATCAATGTGGCTGGCAGAAACTTGAGATTGTGTGGTCTTGTACAAGCTACTGAAGGGGTTGGAAAACAGGCAAGATGCAGCCCTAAGCCTGTCTCCAAAGTTAAAAGCACAGTGTTATGCAATATCAGCATCCCATAACTCCACCCAGAATACTGCCATAATGCCCACACTGGATGGCACAGGTTGGAATGAATGAATCGTCAGAAGAGACAGGAGGAATCCATGACCATTATTTCCAGTGCATGGATGTTTGGTCTTTAGGGTCTGTATTCTCCTGTGAGCTCTGATTATTGTGTAACTTATCATCAGGCACCACTAGACATCTTGGTATAACCCCCTCCCCACCATATGTACCACTCATAGATTAGGCAAATGTTTCAGGAATGTCTAGAATTAAAAAGATGTCCATGCCAACCAGGAGAACAGTCAGAAGCATTTAAGACAAAAATAATGGAAGCTAGCTCCAGGGCTTCTGTGTAACCAAAAAGGACTTGTAGCTGTAAAAAATTCCATAACCCAGAGTAGCTCTGACTCTTGACCCCTGGTAAGGGATTGAAATGCGGAGCCTGAAACTGTGTTTCCATTTCATATCAGGCTGCCCTAACAAAATTCTTGGAGATTGCAGATGCTGATGCATCCTTACTTCCTGCATGTTGCTCATGAAAATGAGTACAGAGATATTCTTCAGTGGTCAGAAAAAGCAGAATGGGTGTATTATTTTTGAGAACTGAGAGTGACAGAGGAGCATGCAGGGAGCATGACAGAAATTATAGTGATAAAAAGATGATTTATCAAAGTCTAGCACCTTAATGGACTTATGGAACTGAGATATAAACTAATGCAGTATTCGTCTCCCAAAAGTCATTGATCATCACCATGTAATATGGATTTGCAAATTGGCACAGGCTTTGGGCATTTTTATAGAGGGTGGGAAGACTATCATTCCACATGCAGTTAAATACTTACCCTAGAATTGGATTCTTTTAGTGAGCTTTCCTTCTCAGATGTGGTCTAGTATAACAGTGGAAGGATAGATACCAGCCACGGGCCATTTGTAACCAGCAGAGCAGCTGTAACATGCCTACAGAGTGACTTTACCATTCATTAAAGAAAATGCATGCATGTTGGCTCTGGCCAGGTGCACATCTCTGTAGAAAGCAAACAACAGCATTGGTTTTTGTTTTTGTTTTTGTTGTTATTTTGCGCTGTCAGAGAAATAATATATGTCGGTTAAGCAAGTAGTAGGTTGTGATTGCACTGAAATCCCTTGAACTGAGTGTCAGCTTATCTGACACCTGCCTTGAACACGTTTTAGAAGACACCCCCCTGTATTTTTAGATAATTCTCCATATGGATTATGTTTAAAGGAGTTTAAAAACTCTCCATTGAAAGAGCTCTGCGTCTCTATTGTGTTGTTACACATTCCTTCAACCTAGCATTGTTCTTTTCCAGTAATTCTTAATTATGATTTCCAAGTTGCAGTCACTATATTTATCAAATCATAAATATGGACTGGCAGAATCTAACTATAGGACACCCTTGGTTTGGAAGCTGATTTGGGGTAACTTGTAGGCCAGGCGTGATGGGTTACACCTATAATCTCAGCACTTTGGGAGGCCGAGGCGGGTGGATCACCTGAGGTCGGAAGTTCGAGACCAGCCTGACCAACATAGTAGGTCATAGTAGGAGAAACCCTGCCTCTACTAAAAATACAAAATTAGTCGGGCGTGATGGTGCATGCCTGTAATCCCAGCTACACAGGAGGCTAAGGCAGGAGAATCGCTTGAATCCCGGAGGCAGAGGTTGCAGTGAGTTGAGATCGTGCCATTGCACTCCAGCCTGGGCAACAAGAGTGAAACTCCGTCTCCAACAAACAAAACAAAGAATATTTATCACAGATGTGGGAAACCCTCTGATTAATTTGAATATGCTTAAAGTCCATCTGAAGTTTTGGGTTGCCTAGGCAGCGTTTTGTTTGTTTGCTGGTGGTGGTGGTGGTTTTTCTTTTTAATGCTATATTGGCCATTTGGCTAAGACGTGTATATGTGGTGGTCTTGTGTATGCAATTGTCCTTGGAAATACGTAAGTGCATTATGTTATGAAAACAGATTGGTCTTTTATGCAACTGAAAAATTAAATTCACAAGCTTCAGTGTATAATGATATGATATAAACATAATAATAGTCAAGGACATCAGTTCTGGAATCAGAGTTCCTGGGTCCATCTGCAGCTTCCCTTATTACTAGGCATATCCTTGGGCAAGTTACCAAATCTTTCTAATCTTTGATTTCCTCATTGTTACATGCGGTTGTTAAGAGTGTCTATTTTATAGGGTTGTTGTGAAGATTAAATGCAGTAATCCAGTTAACACAGGGCCTGGGACACAATAAATGTTCTGTAAACTTTTATTTCATCTATTAATGTTCTCACAGACTTGAGAAATGGTGCCTGTCCCTAGAATTATCCTTTCTTGTCTGTACTGCATTTACTTTAAGGAAGTATAATATAAGGAAGTAAGATACAAAAAGGCCAGACTTCAACCTGGTTACCTCCTTTTTAAATAGAAACTTTTTCATTTATAACAATCAAACTTGTATCCAGGCAAAGTTGAAGATATGCAACTTAGGAAGATAATTTTGTATTTTATGTGTCTTTTTAAAGGGGGTATTACACAGTGTAAAACTCCCTCAACTTTTCAAATCCCACCTCTCTGGACATCTCTCCTGCATGCTAATATTAGCAAAGCAAGGCTAGAACCAAGACCATTTTCCTGTCCTTTGATTTAATTTGAATCTCTTGACACTCTGATCCATAAAGCAGGATATTTCATCTTCTACTGGGGCTGCTAATGAAAGTCAAGTGTTACAAGACATTGTTCTTATCGCCAGGAAGGTTTATTAGTTGATGTCTTCTCAGAGGGACACAGGATAATTGCACAAAGCAGGGTATTTATTTGATAAAATGCCTTCTAGGTCAGTTTCTATGAATCTTTTCCTCAAGAGTCCTGGGAATTATCCCAAAAATGAACAAGAAAAATTAATTGGGCATGAAAAAGTAATTCTCAGTAGAAATCGACTTAAAGACAATCAATTCTGTTTGTATTTTCTGCCCTTTGATCATTTGGAATGGTCTCTTATATTATAGGAGGAAGGGGGCAGATTGAGAAACAAAGATAAAAACACAATCACTGAAGATGTGGCCACTGGAAGATCTTGCGGAGCTGTGTTGTTACAGAACACATTCCTTCAACCTAGCATTGTTCTTTTCCAGTAATTCTTAACCATGATTTCCAAGTTGTAGTCACCATCCTTATCAAATTGTAAATATGGACTGGCAGAATCTAAGACACCAGTGTATATGTTCTTTCTGTATCCATAAACTCTCTGAGCAGGAAGATTCTTCATCAAAACTATTTTGTATTTTGTAGATTTTCTGGTTTTTTTATTTTATTTTATTTTTTATTTTTTATTTTTTATTTTTTTGTGTATGAGATGGAGTCTCACTCTGTCACCCAGGCTGGAATACAGTGCCACGACCTCCGCTCACTGCAACCTCCACCTCCCAGGTTCAAGTGATTCTCTTGCCTCAGCCTCCTGAGTAGCTGAGACTACAGGCATGCGCCAACATGCCCAGCTAATTTTTTGTATTTTTAGTAAAGACAGGGTTTCACTGTGTTAGCCAGGATGGTCTTGTTCTCCTGACCTCATGATCCACCCGCCTTGGCCTCCCAAAGTGCTGGGATTACAGGCTTGAGCCATTGCACCCAACCGATTCTATAGTTGTATTTGGCACTTATCACATCTAGGTCTTAGTACCTTTAGTCTGAAAAACATTTTGATTTTTAGATTTTATCACCTGGAATTTTGTCTTAATTATCAGTTACAAAACAATATGCTTGCTCTGCTTTACTCATACTAATAAATAAATACATTCTTGGCCGGGCGCGGTGGCTCAAGCCTGTAATCCCAGCACTTTGGGAGGCCGAGACGGGCGGATCACGAGGTCAGGAGATCGAGACCATCCTGGCTAACACGGTGAAACCCCGTCTCTACTAAAAAATACAAAAAACTAGCTGGGCGAGGTGGCGGGCGCCTGTAATCCCAGCTACACGGGAGGCTGAGGCAGGAGAATGGCGTAAACCTGGGAGGCGGAGCTTGCAGTGAGCTGAGATCTGGCCACTGCACTCCAGCCCAGGCGACAGAGCAAGACTCCGTCTCAAAATAAATAAATAAATAAATAAATAAATAAATAAATAAATAAATAAA
>NC_045441.1:97038860-97052968 GCF_002776525.5 Piliocolobus tephrosceles
AAATAAATAAATAAATAAATAAATAAATAAATAAATAAATAAATAAATACATTCTTAACTTGCAGAGAATTTTCGGAAACACAGATGTGAAAACAGTGTCACATTAAGAACAGTACTGGAATCTGTAGTTATTTTGCATTTGAGTATTAACTGCAACTCTCTATTACCTTTTGCCCATTTATACAATTCTTTTTCTAGCTTATTATATAATTAGATATAAAATTGCTTTCAGCTTGAGTCTCAGACTGCATGCAGAGTGTGGGGACTTTGCTATGTTGTTGGGGTAGACACTAGGAAGAAACTAGGCTTTTTCTCTGAAGCTTCCAATGATAACTTACTTTAGTCTGCAGTAAAATTTTTAAGTATCTCTCCCCAGGGGCCTTTGGGACTCGCTTTCTAAATATTGAATTTTAAAAAACAGTACTTTTTCTAATTAAAACATTTATGGATACAAGCTTTTGAACTAGGTGAGTGATTCAATTACCATACAAGTTTTTTACCTTTAAGATATTTTCCATGTAACTGGTGATACAAGTCAAAAAGGAAGTCAGTTTCTTTACAAATCAATGCCACCGATACTATCTAAATTTTCAAATCCACTGACATTTTCTTAGTATTGTATTGTTTTTTGTCTGTTTGTTTGTTTTGGATCTCAGTAGTGTTTAGCACCAGTGACTGCACTTTATTCTGGGAACCCTAGGCTAGGCTTCTCACCTTTTTGACTTCTGTATTTCCTAAAGAGAAACTTCACCAAGGTTCATATCTTGGACATTTAGGTACTTCCTGTTCTCTCTGAAACATTTGTGGGATTTTTTTGTTTGTTTATTTTTTAATCAAAATTCCTTTAAAATATATACATTTTATATCTATGGATCAGTCCATTTAAATAAACAGAAACATCCATTTATCTGAAAGCAAACATTCAGGACACATGTACTATATTAAGCTGGACTATAAGAATTGTGATTTTTTTGTTGGTCAAAACTGATTAAATGTTGGCAATTTCCTCTTTTTTTAAATTTACTTTTTCTACTCCTATGTAAGAAATTCATCTTCTGCTGTATATATTGAGATATGGTTTACCTCTAGACTTCCCAACAGTTTCATGAAAAAAATACCGTTTTCAACCAGATTGTTATATTTTAATGTTATATTTCCCCCCTCAAAGCATGGATATAACTTCTATTATTAATATCAGTAGTTAATTGGAAGCACAGATTTGACTGGTAAACATTTTTGTCTTCACCTAAGGAGTTTTGAATAATGAAAAATACTGGGAATTCCTGTTCTTCTTTTGCTTTCTTCAGTGTCTAGTTTATTCATTCCTGTCCACAGTGCCGGAGTTAGAGATAACTGTAGCCAGATTTCAAGGTCTTACTCTAGCAGGTTCATCTCCTTCCTTGGCAGGCACAGACAGTGCGTTATATGAAGACTCTGTAATTACCCAGTTTTGGTAAACATGCATTATTTAGCCAATACAGCAAAATGGCTCCTTCAGAGCCATTACATTGCAGTTCATCAAGTAAATAGTAATTTAGCGATTTTCATGAAAAATATGTGTTATTTTGTTGATAGCCTGTCAATCCACAGCATTCAGCTAATTCCCTGTTCCCCTTGATGAGTATTTGGAACCTCTTTTTGAAAACCATTACTATACTATATGAAAACTGTACAATGTTCTATTTCCATGTAAAAATAACTTAGTGTGATTGTTTTTATAGATATTTCTATTATGAACAGTCTCTCGGTGTTAGAGATAATAGGGCACAGCACTCCGTGAATTGCTTTGGTAGAAATGAAAATGAATTGCTTTGTTTTTAAAGAATGGAAAGAAATGATTTTATAATGTTTAGGCCCTGGAAAAAAAATGTTTACTTGATCATTTTAATCTGTGATAATTTAATGACAGAATTGTAAAACCCCATTCAAACAGATACGCTGATGTGTCTGTTGGTGCAGTTTGAAAGCAGGTGTGCGCTGGTGAGAGTGTGTGCCTCAATACTAATAGAGTTACTTTCACAAACGAAGTGCCTTTTGGATTAAAATTAAGATAATGCCTTTACCTATCTTTCAAAAGGATTCGTTTCCTTCAGGATAAAATTACAGCATGAGTTTTTGATATCTACTCCTAAGGGGCAAATGCCAAGAAGTAGACTTCTGAACTGAAAGATAGAATTCCGCAGAGACAGTGGCGAGGAATCTGTGCCCATTTGTTTTTGTAGTGATGCATCACGCAAGGATTTCTAACAAAGCAATCCATTAGGATGTAGACAGAGTTCCTACTCACTGTAAGAATGTTGTTGTTGTTGTTTTTTTCCCTGAAGGACAAAAATAGCTGCCTTGGCACACTGTGCTGCTAGTCCTTGGTGGAAAATGTCATGCTGTTTCTTGCTTCTTCCTTTGATAGCAAGGTACATATATTGAGTACAGGTGTGGCAATCTATACTGAGCCAATTTCTAAATGTACTTTATTTATAAGTAAATAAATAATTTATAGGCATTAAAGTGGGAAATTAAAATAGAATCTCATAAGGAGTTCAAAATGGAATCCCACAAACCACATCAGTCCGTCACTGGATTTAGTAACTCTGGGAGGAAAGGGCAGAGAGTAAAATCTCAATTTCTCCTTAGACATGAATTAATAGTGGCTTATATCTCAATGTGTCTTTTTGGGCCTTAGTCAGAGGGTTTGCTTTAATCCATTTACAGCCCCACAGTAATCCTTTCAGCCTATCTTGCTTAATACGTGTGTGATTCCATCAAGGCACAAAACAGTTTGAGACCAAAGGACATTTCTCCAGGGTGCTTTTCTGTCACTTTTTGCCATAATAATGGCCTCAAACACCTTTTCTCTTTGTGTTTCTGAGCTCTCTTCCCAAAAAATGCTAAAATGGTAGTGAAGTTTTCCACCTTGAATGACCACTTGTTGATAATAAAAGGTGTCGGCCTGGATTTTCTTGGTTGGTGACACATGAAGAGGTCAGTTCTTTCACACTTCAGTGGCTTTCTCCAGCTCGTACCACTTGTCGCTTTTGTTTTTACATTTTTATTCTTCATTTGAATTGAAATATTCAAGAAGGAGAGCCAGAAGAGACACCCCCCCGCAGGATGGATATATATGGTAATGTATTTTCTGTGCTTTTTCTTCTCAGAAACATCTGTGGTCTTCCGAGTTTTCCTGAGGACTCTTGGGGAAAAAAATGTCCTGAGCCTTTCAGAAATCTAGAGACTAGGGAGAGGAGGGGAGTGGAAAGGAAGAGAAATAAATTGTTTTGCTTATGGAGCTTGGCATCACAGGTGCCATCCTTAGCATTAAAAGACCCTTCTCACCTTCAGCATTGTAAATCGTGCCCTTTAAGAAATGAGGTTGGCTGGGCGCGGTGGCTCAAGCCTGTAATCCCAGCACTTTGGGAGGCCGAGACGGGCGGATCACGAGGTCAAGAGATCGAGACCATCCTGGCTAACACACGGTGAAACCCCGTCTCTACTAAAAAAAAAAAAAAAATACAAAAAACTAGCCGGGCGAGGTGGCTGGCGCCTGTAGTCCCAGCTACTCAGGAGGCTGAGGCAGGAGAATGGCGTGAACCCGGGAGGCAGAGCTTGCAGTGAGCTGAGATCCGGTCACAGTACTCCAGCCCGGGCGACAGAGTGAGACTCCACCTCAACAAAAAAAAAAAAAAAAAAAAAAAAAAAGAAATGAGGTTATCCTGCTGGGTAGAAACAAAAAGGAAAACATGAATGCATCCTTTTTTATGGCTGCATGGTATTCCATGGTGAATATGTGCCACATTTTCTTTGTCCAGTGCAGGGACATGGATGAAGCTGGAAACCATCATTCTCAGCAAACTAACACAAGAACAGAAAACCAAACACTGCATTTTCTCACTCATAAGTGGGAGTTGAACAATAAGAACATATGGACATGGGGAGGGGAACATCACACACCGGGGCCTGTCAGGGGGTGGGAGACTGGGGGAGGGAGAGCATTAGGAGAAATACCTAATGTAGATGATGGGTTGCTGGGTGCAGCAAACCACCATGGCACATGTATACCTGTGTAACAAACCTGCACATTCTGCACAAGTACCACAGAACTTAAAGTACTATAAAAACAAAAAGACTGAAAAAAATATATAACATTCTATTAAGTAAAAGACAAATCTCTAATGTAATCTTTAAAATAAAAAAGGAAAATAAAAAAGGGAAAACCATGGCACCCTGTGCTCTGTGTTGCCTTCATGACTTCGCTATGAATGTCCTTTCCCCATTCTCAGTGAGCTTTTTAGCACTCTCTTTCTCTGTCTCTGAAAAGCCTTCACTAAAGCAACAAAGCAGAGTGGAAATAAATGGATGTGGCTCCTACAAACCGTCCTCAACTTCTTCCCTTCACCCTTTCATACAGGGGGATCCTCAGAAGTGGGTGGACCAGGGTCCTGAGCAAGGAACCCATGACCTCTCCTAAAATCAACTGAGACTAGGACCAGAGAACTGAAAAATGGAACTGAAACTGTAGATCTAGATTTTTCTTCTCAAAGTGATTTAACAGGCATGCAATGGCTAACTTATTTTTTTCATGGAAATATCTGAAAGGGTGTTGAAAGAAAAGAAGGGATACCACTAACACAGAGTACTGCTTTTTAAAATATCTTCATGGTGATAAGCTGGCAAGGATAGAAAGTAAACTTGGCTGCCATGTTCAAGGTTAAGACAACTGAAGGAGCTGGAATCAGTAAGGCAAGCCAATCAATTATAAACTGACTAAGCATATCTAATCTGTAAATCACTGTGATATTGGGGAAGGAGGAGTGCCACAATGCGGGTGATGAAGAATTTTGTTTTTCTCTGTTTGTCTTCTACTGCAATAGTGTTTTTTTGGTTCGAAAACTAATATACATAAAAACAATCAAACAATACAGAACAAGTATGAAGAAATTAAAATGGGTAATAATCCTACCACACACATCATAACAATTGTCAACATTTTGGTAAAACATCCTTTCTTCTTCTTTTTCTATGCCTAAATATATATTAAAAATGATTTTAGAGCATACATTCCATTTTTTAATATTTGTATTGTTTTGGTACAAATGACATGTTTAGTGTCTAAAATTTTCTTTTTTTTCTTTCTTTCTTTTTGAGATGGAGTCTCACTCTGCTGCTCAGGATGGAGTGCAGTGGCACGATCTCGGCTCACTGCAACCTCCGCCTCCAGGGGTTAAGCAATTCTTTCTGGCTCAGCCTTCCAAATAGCTGCAACTACAGGCATGTGCCACCATGCCTGGCTAATTTTTTGTAATTTTAGTAGAGATTGGGTTTCACCATGTTGGTCAGGCTGGTCTTGAACTCCTGACCTCAGCTGATCTGCCTGCCTTGGACTCCCAAAGTGCTGAAATGACAGGGTGGGTCACCTTACCCAGCCTAACATTTTCAAATAATATGGTCAAGTTAAAAAAAAGAAAAGAAAAGAAAAATTTCCCCAAAGTAATCACCTAGAAATAGCCACTGCTAACATTTGGTATTCTTTCCTTACAATCATCTCTGTATATTATGCACAGGTATAGATTGATTTGTGTGATTTTTACATAAATGGGATCAGCTTATTTACTCAAAGTAGGAATGGATGCTTCCGACATCAGGCATCATTTAAAATATCTGTATTGTATATGTCTAGGGATGAATTTTGTTTTACTGGTGCTTTACTGATGGACATTTAAGTTGTTTACACTTCTCATAGTATGCAGTAAGTGTTCAGTATTCTTGTAACTTAAACCTTCGTTCACTTGTTTAAATTATTTCCTTAGGATACATTCCTAGAGGTGGAGTTTCTGGGTCCAAGGGCTTGCCCATTTTAAAGGTATTTTATATTTTATTGCTAAAAAATCTAATGATCAAAAAATAAAAAAAACAAAGGCCACTTTATACCTAATGATGAACTGGTATGTATTATTTTAGTTGGCATTTTTTTTTTTATTTATCAGATAGACAACATTTTCATATGTTAATTAGCCATTATATCTTTTTAATTGATTTTATTGATATTTCTTTCATCCTTTTATGTGTGTCTTTTTGTGAATTACCAGCTTATACTCTTTAATTTATAAAAGTTTGTTACATAGTAAAGAACTTCTCTTCTAGGAATGTATCCTAAGGAAATAATTTGAATACATGAACAAAGGTTCAAGTTAAAAGGATGCTTACTGCATACTATGAAAAGTGTAAACAACTTAAAAGTCCATCAATAAAGCACTGGTAAATTAAAATTCATCCATAGATACAGTATAGATGTTTACATTGATATCTGATGTCAGAAGCATCCATCGCTTACTTTGAGTAAATAAGCTGATCCCATTCATGTAAAAGTCACACAAATCAATCTATACCTGTGCATATATACAGAAAGAACAGCCCTGTGTCTGTCATATGTATTTCAGATACTTTTCCAGGTTACAATTTGTCTTAAAAATGTATTTAATAGTGCTTTTAAAGTTGGCTGGTTCTTGGTCTGAGACTTGCTTGTACAAAATAAAAATCATACTAGACCAATTAAACAGGCAAGACTGCTTCAACAGGGCAAAGAAGTTGAACTCAACTCTGTTGAAATAAAAGGTGGAGAATTTTTAAGCACTAGGGGGAGATAGTGGGAAAGTACTGGAGGCCATTTCAGGAAGAGGGCAGGTGAGTTGATGTGATTAGGCCATCTGTGTTTGCTAACTGGTGCTTAGGGAAGTTAGACTCACCCTTCTACAGAAACTGGGAGATAGGGATGCTATCTTTCTTAATTACATTTCAAAGGGAAAGTTTTCAAGTCCTTGAGAAAGACATTCCTGGGTTGTAGAAGGTTTACATCTTAAAGGAGCAAAAAGAACTTTCAATAGCAAGCTTTCTAAAATAAATCTTTTAAGAAAAGGGAGGTTTAGGGACTGATGGCCAGGAAGAAACTTGTAGATACAGTTTGGATATTTGTCCCCAACCAAATCTCATGGTGCATGTAATCCCCAACGTTGGAGGTGGGGCCTGGTGGGAGGTGTTTGGATCATGGGAGCGGGTCCCTCATGAATGGCTTGGGCCATCCCTTTGGTAATAAGTAAGCTCTCACTCAGTTCTCACGAGATTTGGTCATTTAAAAGCGTGTGGCGCCTCCCCCCTGCCCCACTTCCCTCACTTGCTCCTGCTTCGGCCACGTGATGTGCCTGCTCCCCCTTCACTTTCCACCATAATTGTAAGCTTCCTGAAACCTCCCTGGAAGCTGAGCAGATGCCAGCACTATGCTTCCTGTAAAGCCTGGAGAACTGTGAGCCACTTAAACCTCTTTTCTTTTTAAATTACCCGGGCTTTATAGCAATGCAAGAACTGCCTAATACACCTGTCTATAGTTTAATTGGTCTCAGGGGAATGTTAAGGCTGTCTTGCTCACTTTGGGAATTGTTGCAGAAAGTCAGGGACCCTGAACAGAGGGACCAGCTGGAGCCAAGACAGAAGAACATAAATTGTGAAGATTTCATGGAATTTGTCAGTTCTCAAAATTAATACTTTTACAATTTCTTATGCCTGTCTTTACCACAATCTCTGAATATAAATTGTGAAGATTCCATGGACATTTATCACTTCCCTAGTAATACTCTTATAATTTCTTGTGCCTGTCTTTAATCTCTTGATCACGTTATCTTTGAAAGCTGAGAATGTATGTCACCTCAGGACCACTACTGTACAAACTGATTGTAGAACATGTGTGTTTGAACAATATGAAATCTGATTGTAAAACATATGTGTTTGAATAATATGAAATCAGTGCACCCTGAAAAAGAACAGAATAACAGCAATTTTCAAGGAACAAGGGAAGATAACCATAAGGTCTGACTACCTGCAGAGTTGGGCAGAATAGAGCCATATTTTTCTTCTTGAAGAAAGCCTATAAACGGATATGCAAGTAGGAGAAATATCGCTGAATTCTTTTCCC
Source organism: Piliocolobus tephrosceles (assembly GCF_002776525.5). NCBI lineage: Eukaryota > Metazoa > Chordata > Mammalia > Primates > Cercopithecidae > Piliocolobus > Piliocolobus tephrosceles. The sequence goes on from NC_045441.1 coordinate 97,046,818, forward strand.
AGCAAGGAATAACCCTGGAGAAGGAATGCATTCCTGGAGGGAGGTCTATGAACAGCCGCTCTGGGAATGTCTGTCTTATCCATTTGAGATAAGGACTGAAATACTCCCTGGTCTCCTGCAGTACCCTCAGGCTTACTAGGATTGGGAAATTCCAGCCTGGTAAATTCTAATCAGACCGGTTCTCTGCTCTCAAACCCTGTTTCCTATTAAGAAGTTTATCAAAACAATACATGCACAGCGAGACATACACCTTCATCAGTAATTCTAATTTTGCCTTTGCCTTCTGGTCTTTATGGCCCTTTGAAGCATGTGATCCTTGTGACCTACTGCCTGTTTGTACACCCCCTCCCCTTTTAAACTCCCTAATAAAAACTTGCTGGTTTTGCGGCTTGGGGTTGTCATCACGGTCCTACCAATATGTGATGTCATCCCCGGAGACCCAGCTGTAAAATTCCTCTCTTTGTACTCTTTCTCTTTACTTCTCAGACCGGCTGGCACTTAGGGAAAATAGAAAAGAACCGATGTTGAATTATTGGGGGCTAGTTCCCCTGATGGGGAATGATAATACCATTCCCAGGAATAGGAAATCTTACCAAAGAGGGAGATGGAGACTGGGGAGAGATGAACAGTTCTGCCTTTTTAATATACCCACTGAAATACTTCTTAGGCAGAACAAAAGACTGGAATTGGTGTTATGTGTGTACAAGTGGTTGTTGAAGTGAAAGGAATATGGAGTTGGAGCAACATTAGTCAGACCACAGGTATACCAATTGCTTTTCTCCCTGAAACTTTCCACCAGGTCAAGTTGTAAACAAAGCAGTCTACCAAGATACTTCTTGTATTGGTCCTTACCCTATGATAAATGGGGATTATTGTTGTCACTGGCTACTCAGAATTAGGATTCTGCTGGTCCCTACTTGAGTTAGTACATCTTCACCTGCCACAAATTGTAGCTCTCAGGAGTACCTAGAGGTAATAGGCATAATATTAGGAAGAGCCCTGAGGCCCACAGGCCCAGGTTCTAATCTCAGCTTTACTGTTTATCAGTACCTGTAGACAAGTAATTTACCTTCTGTGAGACTCTGTCTTCACCTGTAAAAGGGGATAGTAACTCTGTTCAGGATTATTGGGGTAAGTCAATGAGATCACATGTGCAGAGTACCTGGCCCAAGTCCCTCCCATAGAATGAGCTGCATTGCTTGTTTCCTTTCCCACCATCTTACCTCTCCAACCCGAAAATGCCATTCCACTGCTTTAATTAAAAGACAGAAGGGGCATAATTGCCTGACTGTTCAATTCTTTAATTTCTATGTTATAATTTTGTTCCCATATTATTAATTTAATTCATAAAGTACAAATTATTTAGAAATGCTGTTCTTTGTTTCCACAGTCTTGTCTGTATTGTATGCATGCTAAATGGAAATGAGGTGTGTAGCCTGCTCCTTCCATCTTGTCTTATTAGCTGTGATCAATGAGCCGGCCTCCTTATTGTGCCTTTGTCATTTTTGCCTCAGAGCCTCTTCAGTGTTTTTCCTTTATAGTTTCATTTAATATTGATGCACAAATTAGGTGTGGATTGCAACTTTTCACTTCATCACCAGTATCAACATTGATGTATAGGCAGCCCTGTTTGCCGAAAATGGATCTTGTGATTTAAAAATGCACATTAATTAGCATTTGCTTTTAATGAGTCATTGGTGATGAGGCATATTAATTGAATTGTGAAATGCTTATCTCAGGTCCACAACGTGCAAATTAGTTGATTCACAATTAATTGAAAAATCTCTGATCTTAAAATTTGGACAATGTATATATGGTAAGCACCTCTAAAAAACAGAATGTAAAACCTGAGCCATAAAAAGAGGGACTTAGACTTTCAATTCTATATGTTTAATAGTTATTCCTGGCTAGGTGTGGTGGCTCACACCTATAATCCCAACACTTTGGGAAGTCGAAGTAGTTGGATCATCTGAGGTCAAGAGTTTGAGACCAGCCTGGCCAACATGGAGAAACCTCGTCTCTAATAAAAATACAAAAATTAGCTGGGCATGGTGGTACGCACTTGTAATCCCAGCTTCTTGGGAAGCTGAAGCAGGAGAATCACTTGAACCTGGGTGGTGGAGGTTGCAGTGAGCCAAGATCATGCCCCTGTACTCCCGCCTGAGCAAAAGAGTGAGACTCCATCTCAGAACACACAAAAAAATAGTTATTCCTCTCAGATTGCTAATAATTAGCAGCTCATGACAATGACAAAGCATATGCCTTATAAGACTGTACAAATATTAAGACTATTTGTAAGAAAAATATTCAAAAAGTCAGAGCAATCTCTATTTTCATAAATCATTACATATAATTTTTCAGAGGTAATTATTTTGTATTTTAAGTGTTTATAATGGAAGTTTATTTAACTGAAAATGAGTTTTTAAAATTATTTTTTCTGATGTCCTGTGCAGCACAGAGCACCTGAGTACCAAGAATACTTTTGTTTTCTGTATCTGTCAGTGTATGAGATCATAGAGTCAGTTCTCAGTGAGTTGACTATTACGGCTCTACATAAACAAATAAAATGTGTCTTTTGCAATTTTATGCATTCTATGAATAATGAAAGAATAATGTAACTATGCATATGCCTTTAATTTTTAAGTTGTATTTTAACAGTGTGATGCTTTATGATTTTGTAAGCTTAAAAATTATGACTAGATAATTAACTCAAGATAGAGCTATCAGCTGCTTCCTTTCAGAATTTTAGGTTACCTAGAAGTTTGAAGAGTAAAAGGCCAAAATGCATAGATGGAGGATTACTGATATATAACTTTAAAAAAACATATTTAAGCAACTGCAACAATAGAGACACATTACATAAGTGAGACTAGTCAGTGATTCCAAAACACAATAGTGCCCTTCTACTTTCCAAGACCCCCAATGGATGCCTGAAACCTCAGGTAGTACCAAACCCAACATAAACTGTGCATGGATTTCTCTTTCTTTTTCTACAGTTTCATGGATGGAAGATTTGTTCTAACCATAGATGCTAGCAACCTCAGTATATGATATTTTTCTTTCCTTATTAAGTGGAGAACTTTCACCTCTTCACTTAAATGAAGCACTTCATGGCTTTTCTTTGGCATGTTTGAATTTCAAGCATCACTACACTTGTACTTTGGTGCCCTAAATAAGAAAAATAAGAGTTCTTTGAACACAAGCCTATGATACTGTGACAGTCGATCTGATAACCTACAAGGCTACTAAGTGACTAATGGGTGGGGAGCATCTACAACATTGGACAGAGAGATGATTCATGTCCCAAGGTGTGAGATTTCATTATGCTACTTAGGTGCACCATTTAAAACTTATGAATTGTTTATTTCTGGAATTTTCTATTGAATATTTTCGGACTGTAGTTGACTGCAGGTAACTGAAACCACAGAAAACAAAATCATGGGTAAGAGGGGACTGTTGTATATTCCAATATGTAAACTCTGATTAAGTTAGGAGATGTTGCCAATGAGATGATGAAAAATGTACAATGGCTGTACATTTTAGCTTTAAATACTTTAAGATTGTTTTCAGCTTTTATGCCCACTCCATTTTTAAGGCATGTTTCTTCCTTCTCTTAAAGAAAAAAAAAAAAAAAAACTTTCTGTGGTGTTATTGGCTAATTCACCTTCAGCCATTCTATGCTTTCCTAGGTCCCAACACTCTCACACTGTATTTCTCACATCCTATTGTCAGCTGGCTTTCCATTAGGTTCTGCTAATAGAAGACGTTGTTCCATTGTTGGAGGATTGGGAGGTTCGGTTTCTGGGAGATTTCCAACAGTGCAGTAGTGGTAACAGCATTGTCAGCCAAGGAGGTGGGAAAGGGTCTTGGCAACTAAGCTTTCAGCAGCAGCCTCCTGTTCTACAGCTCACACAGTCAGGCGGTGGCAGGCAGCTGGAAGCTTGCAGCATAGCACCAGCACCTCTGGGTAGCGCTTCTGCTCTAGCAACTCAAGATGGTATTCATTTCCTGCAGCTACTAATCTTTGAGTGACTTTACCTTGTTCACTTTGGTCTCTTAAGTAACTTCTACCACCTGTGTAACCAATTTCTCTATTAAATGTCTTCTTTTTGAAATATCTAGAGTGGTTCCTATTTTCTGATAAGTTTCTAATGTGATGTGTTCAACTCCACATTTAAGTATCATTCATTACCTGTTAATGTGTCCCAATTTCATTATATTACTGTACTCTTTGAATGTTGCCTGAAGTAACAGATTTAAAACCAAAATGAAATTGTAACCTTGGGCATTGGACTTGATGCTGAATATTCTTCAGAGGAGTCAAAATAATAAGATACATTGGCCAGGAATATTGGTGTGAGGAAATCAAAATTGATGGCGCAAACTGCTGCCATCCAAAGTATACTTTATTTAATCTGCTATGGGAGATGTGAAAGGCAGAAATTTATAGGCACCCAAGTGTCTTTATGTCTAGCTATACCCCATGTTGTTCCTAGCTGTGTCACACATCACTCAAGCAATAGCCAGAAAACTGGCTGAAGGCAAAGGACCTCTTAGTAACAGGCACTGGAGAGGAGATAAATAGCTAGAGGGCTTTATTCTTGTCTTTTTGTTCCTGGATTACTAATGGGATCCAACATTTGAGCAATGTATACTCCTTTTTTGCATATAACTTTCCAAGGCAGTATTAACCTATTAACCTTAATTTTAAAAAAGAATTCATCTTAGTTGCTTGAAGAGATGTTTTTTAACTTTTATTTTAGGTTCAGGGGTACATGTGCAGGTTTGTTATATAGATAAATTTATGTCACCAGGGTTTGTTGTACAGATTATTTCATCACCCAGGTACTAAGCCTAGGTTATTTTTTCTGATCCTCTCCTTCTTCCCACCCTCTACCCTCAAGTAGGTCCCAGTGTCTGTTGTTCCCCTCTTTGTGCCCATTGGGTCTCATCATTTAGTTCCCACTTATAAGTGAGGTATTTGGTTTTCTCTTCCTGCATTAGTTTGCTAAGGATAATGACCCCCAGCTCCACCCATGTTCCCATAGAAGACATTTTCTCATTCTTTTTTTATGACTGCATAGTATTCCACAGTGAATATGTACCACATTTTCTTTATCCATATGACCACTGATGAGCATTTTGGTTGATTCCATGTCTTTGCTATTGTGAATAGTACTACAATGAACATTCACATGCATGTGTCTTTATGGTAGAATGATTTATATTCCTTTGGGTATATACTCAGTAAAGGGATTGCTGGGTCAAGTGGTAGTTCTATTTTTGGCTCTTTGAGGAATTGACACACTGCTTTCTACAATAGTTGAACTAATTTACACTCCCACCAATAGTGTATAAGTGTTTTTTTTTCTTCATAAGCTCACTGGCATCTGTTTTTTTTTTATTTTTTAACTATAGCCATTCTGACTGGTGTGAGATGGTATCTCATTGTGGCTTGATTTGCATTTCTCTACTATCAGTGATATTGAGGCTTTTTTATATGATTGTTGCCCACATATATGTCTTCTTTTGAAAAGTGTCTGTTCATTTCCTTTGCCCACTTTTTAATGGGGTTGTTTTCTTGTAAATTTAAGTTCCTTTTAGATGCTGGATATTAGATCTTTTTCAGATTCATAGTTTGCAAACACTTTCTTCCATTCTTAGGTTGTCTGTTTACTCTGTTGATAGTTTCTTTTGCTTTACAGAAGCTCTTTAATTAGCTCCCATTTCTCAATTTTTGCTTTTATTGTGATTGCTTTTGGCATCTTTATCATGAAATCTTTGCCCATCCAGAATGATATAGCCTAGGTTGACTTTCAGGGTTTTTATAGTTTTGGGCTTTACATTTAACTCTTCAATCCCTTGTATTAGTCTATTCTCACACTGCTAATAAAGACCTACCTGAGACTAAGTAATTTATAAAGAAAAGAGGTTTAAGGCCAGGCGCGGTGGCTCAAGCCTGTAATCCCAGCACTTTGGGAGGCCGAGACGGGCGGATCACGAGGTCAGGAGATCGAGACCATCCTGGCTAACACGGTGAAACCCCGTCTCTACTAAAAAATACAAAAATCTAGCCGAGCGAGGTGGTGGGCACCTGTACTCCCAGCTACTCGGGAGGCTGAGGCAGGAGAATGGTGGGAACCCGGGAGGC
>NC_045441.1:97053068-97153521 GCF_002776525.5 Piliocolobus tephrosceles
AAAAAAAAAAAAAAAAAAAAAGAGGTTTAATTGACTCACAGTTTCACGTGGCTGGGGAGGCCTCAGGAAACTTAAAATCATGGTGGAAGGCGAGGCAAACCCATCCTTCTTCACATGGTGGCAGGAGAGAGAATGAGAGTGGAGCCAAGGGGAAGCCCCGTATGAAACCATCAGATCTCGTGAGAATTCACTCACTATTACAAAAACAGTATGGGGGAAACCACCTCCATGATTGAATTATCTCTACCTGGTCCCACCCTTGAGACATGCGGATTATTACAATTCAAGATGATATTTTGGGTGGGGACACAACCAAACCATATCATCCATCTTGAGTTGATTTTTGTGTATGGTGTAAGGAAGGGGTCCAGTTTCAATCATTTGCATATGGCTAGCCAGTTATTCCAGCACCAATTATTGAATAGTGAGTCCTTTCACCATTGCTTGTTTTCATCAGCTTTGATGATGAGCAGATGGTTACAAGTATGTGGCCTTATTTTGGGGCTCTCTATTCTGTTCCACTGGTCTATGTGTATGTTTTTATACCAGTAACCATGCTGTTTTTGTTACTGTAGTCCTGAGGTATAGTTGGAAGTCAGGTAACATGATGCTTTCATCTTTATTCTTGGGCAATCTGGGCCCTGGAGTGTAGTTTGAAGTCAGGTAACATGATGCTTCCATCTTTGTTCTTGGTTATTTGGGCTCTTTTTTGGTTCCATATCAATTTTAAAATACTTTTTTCTAGTTCTGTGAAGAATGTCATTGGTAATTTAATAGGAATAGCATTGAATCTCTAAATTGCTTTGGGCAGTATGGCCATTTTAATAATATTGATTCTTCCTATCCATGGGCATGGAATGTTGTTTTTTCCATTTGTTTGTGTCATCTCTGATTTCTTTGAGAAGTGTTTTGTAATTATCCTTGTAGAGATATTTCACCTACCTAGTTAGCAGTATTCCTAGGTATTTTATTCTTTTCATGGCAATTGTGAATTCCTGATTTGGCTCTCAGCTTGGCTGTTGGTAGTGTATAAGAATGCTACTGATTTTTGTACATTGATTGTATATCCTGAAACTTTGCTGAAGTTGTTTACCAGCTAAAAGAGCTTTTAAGCCGAGACTATGAGGTTTTCTATATATAGAATCATGTCGTCTACAAAGAGGGACAATTTGACTCCCTGTCTTCCTATGTGATGCCCTTTATTTCTTTTTCTTGCTTGATTGCTCTGGCCAGGACTTCCAATACTACGTTGAATAGGAGTGGTAAGAGAGGGCATCCTTGTCTTGTGCCCGTTTTCAAAGGGAATACTTCCAGTTTTCCCCATTCAGTATGATAGTGGCTATGGGTTTGTCATGGATGGCTGTTATTTTGAGGTATGTTTCTTCAATATGTAGTTTATTAAGAGTTTTTCACATGAAGCTGTGTGGAATTTTATTGAGAGCCTTTTCTGCTTTTTTTTTTTATTATTATACTTTAAGTTCTAGGGTACATGTGCACAATGTGCAGGTTTGTTACATATGTATACATGTGCCATGTTGGTGTGCAGCACGCATTAACTCATCATTTACATTAGGTATATCTCCTAAGGCTATACCTCTCCCCTTCCCCCGCCCCACAACAAGCCCCAGTGTGTTATGTTCCCCTTCCTGTGTCCAAGTGTTCTCATTGTTCAATTCCCACCTATGAGTGAGAACATGCGGTGTTTGGTTTTCTGTTCTTGCGATAGTTTGCTCAGAATGATGGTTTCTGGCTGCATCCGTGTCCCTACAAAGGACATGAACTAATCCTTTTTGATGGCTGCATAGTATTCCATGGTGTATATGTGCCACATTTTCTTAATCCAGTCTGTCATTGATGGACATTTGGGTTGGTTCCAAGTCTTTGCTGTTGTGAATAGTGCCGCAATAAACATACGTGTGCATGTGTCTTTACATCAGCATGATTTGTAATCCTTTGGGTATATCCCCAGTAATGGGATGGCTGAGTCAAATGGTATTTGTAGTTCTAGATCCTTGAGGAATCACCACAATGTCTTCCACAATGGTTGAACTAGTTTACGGTCCCATCAACAGTGTAAAAGTGTTCCTATTTCTCCACATTCTCTCCAGCACCTACTGTTTCCTGACTTTTTAATGATTACCATTCTAACTGGTGTGAGATGATATCTCATTGTGGTTTTGATTTGCATTTCTCTGATGGTGAGTGATGATGAGCATTTTTTCACGTGTCTTTTGGCTGCATAAATGCCTCCTTTTGAGAAGTGTCTGTTCATATCCTTTGCCCACTTTTTGATGGGGTGGTTTTTTTCTTGTAAATTTATTTGAGTTCTTTATAGATTCTGGATATTAGCCCTTCATCAGATAAGTAGATTGCAAAAATTTTCTCCCATTCTGTAGGTTGCCTGTTCACTCTGATTGTAGTTTCTTTTTTTCTTTTGCTGTACAGAGGCTCTTTAGTTTAATTAGATCCTATTTGTCAATTTTGACTTTTGTTGCCATTGCTTTTGGTGTTTTTGATGTGAAGTCCTTGCCCATACCTAGATCCTGAATGGTATTGCCTACGTTTTCTTCTAGGGCTTTTATGGTTTTAGGTTTAACATTTAAGTCTCTAAACCAGCTTGAATTAATTTTTGTATAAGGTGTAAGGAAGGGATCCAGTTTCAGCTTTCTATGTATGGCTATCCAGTTTTCCCAGCACCATTTATTAAATAGGGAATCCTTTCCCCATTGCTTGTTTTTGTCAGGTTTGTCAAAGATTAGATGGCTGTAGCTGTGTGGTAATATTTCTGAGGGCTTTGTTCTGTCCCATTGGTCTACATCTCTGTTTTGGTACCAGTACCATGCTGTTTTGGTTACTGTAGCCTTGTAGTATAGTTTGAAGTCAGGTAGCGTGATGCCTCCAGCTTTGTTCTTTTTTAGGATTGTCTTGGCAATGTGTGCTCTTTTTTGGTACCATATAAACGTTAAAGTAGTTTTTTCCAATTCTGTGAAGAAAGTCATTGGTAGCTTAATGGGGATGGCATTGAATCTATAAATTACCTTAGGCAGTATGGCTATTTTCATGATATTGATTCTTCCTATCCATGAGCATGGAATGATCTTCCATTTGTTTGTGTCCTCTTTTATTTCATTGAGCAGTGGTTTGTAGTTCTCCTTGAAGAGGTCCTTCACATCCCTTGTAATTTGGATTCCTAGGGATTTTATTCACTTTGTAGCAATTGTGAACAGGAGTTCACTGTTTGTGAACAGTGTTTGTCAGTTATTGGTATATAGGAATGCTTGTGATTTTTGCACATTGGTTTTGTATCCTGAGACTTTGCTGAAGTTGCTTATCAGTTTAAGGAGATTTTGAGCTGAGACGATGGGGTTTTCTAAATACACAATCATGTCAACTGCAAACATGGACAATTTGACTTCCTCTTTTCCTAATTGAATACCCTTTATTTCTTTCTCCTCCCTGATTGCCCTGGCCAGAACTTCCAACAATATGTTGAATAGAAGTGGTGAGAGAGGGCATACCTGTCTTGTACCAGTTTTCAAAGGGAATGCTTCCAGTTTTGCTCATTCAGTATGATATTGGCTGTGGGTTTTTCATAAATAGCTATTAATTTATGAGATGTATTCCATCAATACCAAATTTATTGAGAGTTTTTAGCATGAAGGGCTGTTGAATTTTGTCAAAGGCCTGTTCTGCATCTATTGAGATAATCATGTGGTTTTTGTCTTTGGTTCTGTTTATATGCTGGATTACGTTTATTGATTTGCATATGTAGAAACAGGCTTGCATCCCAGCGATGAAGCCCACTTGATCATGGTGGATAAGCTTTTTGATGTGCTGCTAGATTCAGTTTGCCAGTATTTTATTGAGGATTTTTGCATCAATGTTCATCAGGGATATTGGTCTAAAATTCTCTTTTTTTGTTGTGTCTCTGCCAGGCTTTGGTATCAGGATGATGTTGGCCTCATAAAATGAGTTAGGGAGGATTCCCTCTTTTTCTATTGATTGGAATAGTTTCAGAAGGAATGGTACCAGCTCCTCCTTGTACCTCTGGTAGAATTCGGCTATGAATCTCTCTGGTCCTGGACATTTTTTGGTTGGTAGGCTATTAATTATTGCCTCAATTTCAGAGCCTGTTATTGGTCTATTCAGAGATTCAACTTCTTCCTGGTTTAGTCTTGGGAGAGTGTATGTGTCCAGGAATTTATTCATTTCTTCTAGGTTTTCTAGTTTATTTGTGTAGAGGTGTTTATAGTATTGTGTGATGGTAGTTTGTATTTCTGTGGGGTCGGTGGTGATACCCCCTTTATCATTTTTTATTGCGTCTATTTCATTCTTCTCTCTTTTCTTCTTTATTAGTCTTGCTAGCAGTCTATCGATTTTGTTGATAGCCAGCTCTTGGATTCTTTTATTTTTTGAAGGGGTTTTTATGTCTCTATCTCCTTCAGTTCTGCTCTGATCTTAGTTATTTCTTGCCTTCTGCTATCTTTTGAATGTGTTTGCTCTTGCTACTGTAGTTCTTTTAATTGTGATGTTAGGGTGTTGATTTTACATCTTTCCTGCTTTCTCTTGGGGGCATTTAGTGCTATAAATTTCCCTCTACATACTGCTTTAAATGTGTCCCAGAGATTCTGGTACGTTGTATCTTTGTTCTCATTGGTTTCAAAGACCATCTTTATTTCTGCCTTCATTTCGTTATGTACCCAGTACTCATTCAGGAGCAGGTTGTTCAGTTTCCATGTAACTAAGTGGTTTTGAGTGAGTTTCTTAATCCGGAGTTCTAGTTTGATTGCACTGTGGTCTGAGAGACAGTTTGTTGTAATTTCTGTTCTTGTACATTTGCTGAGGAGTGCTTTACTTCCAACTTTGTGGTCGATTTTGGAATAAGTGCAATGTGGTGCTGAGAAGAATGTATATTCTGTTGATTTGGGGTGGAGAGTTCTGTAGATGTCTATTAGATCTGCTTGGTGCAGAGCTGAGTTCAATTCCTGGATATCTTTGTTAAGTTTCTGTCTCATTGATCTGTCTAATGTTGATGGTGGGGTGTTAAAGTCTCCCATTATTATTGTATGGGAGTCTAAGTCTCTTTGTAAGTCTCTAAGGACTTGCTTTATGAATCTGGGTGCTCCTGTATTGGGTGCATATATATTTAGGATAGTTAGCTCTTCTTGTTGAATTGATCCCTTTACCATTATGTAATGGTCTTCTTTGTCTCTTTTGATCTTTGTTGGTTTAAAATCTGTTTTATCAGAGACTAGGCTTGCAACCCCTGCCTTTTTTTGTTTTCAATTTGCTTGGTAGATTTTCCTCCATCCCTTTATTTTGAGCCTATGTGTGTTTCTGCATGTGAGATGTGTCTCCTGAATATGGCACACTGATGGGTCTTGACTCTTTATCCAATTTGTCAGTCTATGTCTTTTAATTGGAGCATTTAGCCCATTTACATTTAAGGTTAATATTGTTATGTGTGAATTTGATCCTGTCATTATGATGTTAATGGCTTATTTTGCTCATTAGTTGATGCAGTTTCTTCCTAGCATTGATAGTCATTACATTTTGGCATGTTTTTGCAATGGCTTGTACCGGTTGTTCCTTTCCATGTTTAGTGCTTCCTTCTGGAGCTCTTGTAGGGCAGGCCTGGTGGTGACAAAATCTCTCAGCATTTGCCTGTCTGTAAAGAATTTTATTTCTCCTTCATTTATGAATCTTAGTCTGGCTGGATATGAAATTCTGGGTTGAAAATTCTTTTCTTTAAGAATGTTGAATATTGGCCGCCACTCTCTTCTGGCTTGTAGAGTTTCTGCCAAGAGATTTGCTATTAGTCTGATGGGTTTCCCTTTGTGGGTAACCTGACCTTCCTGTCTGGCTGTTCTTAACATTTTTTCCTTCATTTCAACTTTGGTGTTTCAGACAATTATGTGTCTTGGAATTGCTCTTCTCGAGGAATATCTTTGTGGCTTTCACTGTATTTCCTGAAGTCGATTGTTGGCCTGCTGCTAGGTTGGGGAAGTTCTCCTGGATAATATCCTGAAGAGTGTTTTCCAACTTGGTGCCATTCTCCCCGTCACTTTCAGGTACTCCAATCGGACGTAGATTTCGTCTTTTCACATAGTCCCATATTTCTTGGAGGCTTTGTTTGTTTCTTTTTACTCTTTTTTCTCTAAACTTCTCTTCTCACTTCATTTCATTCATTTGATCTTCAGTCACTGATACCCTTTCTTCCAGTTGATGGAATCACTTACTGAAGCTTGTGCATTTGTCATGCGGTTCTCGTGCCATGGTTTTCCACTCTACCAGGTCATTTAAGGACTTCTGTACATTGATTATTCTAATTAGCCATTCGTCTAATCTTTTTTCAATGTGTTTAGCTTCTTTGCGGGGGTTTGAACTTCCTCCTTTAGCTCAGAGAAGTTTGATCGTCTGAAGCCTTCTTCTCTCAACTAGTCAAAGTCATTCTCCATCCAGCTTTGTTCCATTGCTGGCGAGGAGCTGCGTTCCTTTGGAGGGGGAGAGGCGCTCTGAGTTTTGGAATTTTCAGCTTTTCTGCTCTGTTTTTTCCCCATCTTTGTGGTTTTATGTACCTTTGTCCTTCAATGATGGTGACGTACCAATGGGGTTTTGGTGTGTGAATGTCCTTTCTGTTTGTTAGTTTTCCTTCTAACAATCAGGACCCTCAGCTGCAGGTCCATTGGAATTTGCTGGAGGTCCATTCCAGACCCTGTTTGTCTGGGTATCAGCAGCGGAGTCTGCGGAAGAGTGAATATTGCTGAACAGTAAATGTTGCTGCCCTGATCATTCCTCTGGAAGCTTCGTCTCAGAAGGGTACCAGGCCATGTGAGGTGTCAGTCTGCCCCTACTCGGGGGTGCCTCCCAGTTAGGCTACTCAGGGATCAGGGACCCACTTAAGGAGGCCATCTGTCCGTTCTCAGATCTCAAACTGTGCTGGGAGAACCACTACTCTCTTCAAAGCTGTCAGACAGGGACATTTAAATCTGCAGAGGTTTCTGCTGCCTTTTGTTTTGCTATGCCCTGCCCCCAGAGGTGGAGTCTACAGAGGCAGGCAGGCATCCTTGAACTGTGGTGGGCTCCACCCGGTTTGAGCTTCCCCGCCTCTTTGTTTACCTACTCAAGCCTCAGCAATGGTGGGTGCCCCTCCCCCAGCCTCACTGCTGCCTTGCAGTTAGAGCTCAGACTGCTGTACTAGCAATGATGGAGGCCCCGTGGGCGTGGGACCCTCTGAGTCAGGCAAGGGATATAATCTCTTGGTGTGCCGTTTGCTAAGACCCTTGGTAAAGCACAGTATTAGGGTGGGAGTGACCCAATTTTCCAAGTGCTGTGTGTCACGGTTTCCCTCAGCTAGGAAAGGGAATTCCCTTACCCATTGCCCTTCCCAGGTGAGGCGATGCCTCGCCCTGCTTCGACTCTCACTCAGTGAGCTGCACCCACTGTCCTGCACCAACTGTCTGATACGCCCCAGTGAGATGAACCCGGTACCTCAGTTGGAAATGCAGAAATCACCCGTCTTCTGTGTCGCTCACGCTGGGAGCTGTAGCCTGGAGCTGTTCCTTTTCCGCCGTCTTGGAACCGCCCCCCTCTGCATCTATTGAGATAATCATGATGCATCTATTGAGATTTAGTTCTGTTTATGTGATGAGTTACATTTATTGATTTGCATTATGTTGAACCAACCTTGTATCCTGGGAATGAAGCCTGCTTGATCGTGGTGGTGGATTAGCTTTTTGATGTGCTGCTGGATTCAGTTTGCCATTATTTTGTTGAGGACTTTTGCATCAATGTTCATCAAGAATACTGGCCTCAAGTTTTCTTTTTCTATGTATGTTTCTGCCAGGTTTTGATATCAGGCTGATGCTGGCCTTATAGAATGAGTTTGGAAGGAGTCCCTCCTCCTCATTTTTTTGGTAATAGTTTCAATAGGAATGTTGCCAACTCTAATTTGTACATCTACTAGAATTCGGCTGTGAATCCATCTGGTCCTGGGCTTTTTTTTTCTTTTTGATTAATAGTCTCTTTATGACTGATTCAATTTCAGAGCTCATTATTGGTCTGTTTGGGAAATTAATTTCTTCCTGGTTCAGTCTTTGGAGGGTGTATATGTGTCCAGGAATTTATTCATCTCTTGTAGGTTTTCTAGTTTATATGCATAGAGGTATCTGTAATAGTTTCTGACAGTTAATTTTATTTCTGTGGGGTCAGGGGATAATATCATCTTTGTCATAATTGTGTTTATTTGAATCTTCTCTCCTTTCTTCATTATTAGTCTAGCTAGCAACCTATCATTACTTTTTTCAAAAAATAAACTGTGATTCATTGATCTCTTGAACAGTTTTTTATGTATTGATTTCCCTCAGTTCAGCTCTGAATTTGGTTATTTCTTGTCTTCTGCTAGCTTTAGAGTTGGTTTGCTCTTGTGTCTCTAATTCTTTGAGATGTAATATTTGGTTATTAATTTGAGATCTTTCTAACTGTTTGATATGATTGTTTAGTGCTACAAATTTCCCCCTTTACACTGCCTTAGCTGTGTCCCAGAGATTCTGGTGTGTTGTATCTTTGTTCTCAATAGTTTCATATAACTTCTTGATTTCTGCCTGTGTTAGTTCATTCTCACGCTGCTAATAAAGACATACGTAAGACTGGGTAATTATAAAGGAAGAAATTTTAATTGACTCACAGTTTAGCATGGCTAGGGAGGCCTCAGGAAACTTACAATCATGGCAGAAGGGGAAGCAAACACATCCTTCTTCACATGGCAGCAGGGAGAGAAGAATGAGAGGGAAAGCAGGGAAAAGCCCCTTATAAAATGATCAGATATTATGAGAACTCACTTACTATCATGAAAACAGGATAAGGGTAACTGTCTCCATGATTCAGTTACGTCCCACTGGATCCCTTCTGTGATACATGGGGATTATGGGAACTACAATTCAAGATGAGATTTGAGTGGGAACACAGCCAAACCGTATTGTCCAACCCCGGCCCCTCCCACATCTCACGTCCTCACATTTCAAAACACAATCATGCCCTTCCAACAGTCCCCTAAAGTCTTAACTCATTCCAGCATTAACTCAAAAGTCCACATCCAAAGTCTCATCTAAGACAAGGCAAGTCCCTTCTGCCTATGAGGCTGTAAAACCAAAAGCAAGTTAGTTGCTTCCTAGATACAATGGGGTACAGACATTGGGTAAATACACCCATTCCAAATGGGAGAAATTGGCCAAAATGAAGAGGCTACAGGCCCCATGTTAGTCTGAAATCCAGTAGGGCAGTTATTAAACCTTAAAGTTCCAAAGTAGTATTTTTTAACTCCATGCCTCATGCCCGGGTCACACAGATGCAAGAGCTTGACTCCCACAGCTTTGAGCAGCTCTGCCCCTGTGTCTTTGCAGGGTACAGCCCCCTTCTTGGCTGCTTTCATGGCAGGCGTTGAGTGTCTGTGGTTTTTCCAGGCTCATGGTGCAAGCTGTTGGTGGATCCCCTTCTGGGTCTGAAGAATGCTGGCCCTCTTCTCACAGCTACACTATGCAGTTCTCCAGTGGGGACTCTGTGGGGGCTCTGACTTCACATTTCCCTTCTGCACTACCCTAGCAGAGGTTCTCTGTGAGGGTTCAACCCCGAAGCATACTTCTGCCTGGACATCCAGGCATTTCCATGCATCCTCTGAAATCTAGGCAGAGATTCCCAAACCTCAATTCTTGTCTTCTGCACACCTGCAGGACCAATACCACATGGAAGCTGCGAAGGCTTGGGGCTTGCACTCTCAGAAGCAATGGCTGAGCTATACACTGGCCCCTCTTAGCCATGGCTGGGATGCAGGTCACCAAGTTCTGAGGCTGTGCTAGCGGCAGGGGGACCCTGGACCCAGCCCATGAAACCATTTTTCCCTCCTAGGTCTCTGGGCCTGTGATGAGAGGGGCTGCTGTGAAGTCTCTGACTTGCCCTGGAGACATTTTCCCCATTGTCTTGGTGATTAACATTTGGCTCCCCATTCCTTATGCAAGTTTCTGCAGTGGCCTTGAATTTCTCCCCAGAAAATGGGGTTTCTTTTCTATCACATCATCAGGCTGTGAATTCTCTAAACTTTTATGCTCTGCTTCCTCTTGAATGCTCTGCTGCTTAAAAATTTCTTCCACCAGATACCCTAAATCATCTCTCTCAAATTCAAATTCCACAGATCTCTGGGGCAAGGGCAAAATGCCACCAGTCTTTTGGCATAGCAAGAATGACCTTTACTCCAGGTCCCAAAAAATTCCCCATCTCCATCTGAAACCACCTCAGCCTGGACTTCATTGTCCGTATTACTATCACCATTTTTTGATCAAAGCCATTCAACAAGTCACTAGGAAGTTCCAAACTTTTCTACATCTTCCTGTCTTTTTCTGAGTCTTCCAAATGGTTCCAACCTCTGCCTGTTACCCAGTTCCAAAGTTGATTCCACATTTTCAGGTATCTTTATAGCAGCACCCCACTCTCTGCAGTACCAGATTTACTGTATTACTCTGTTCTCATGCTGCTAATAAATACATACTGAAGACATGGTAATTTATAAAGGAAAGAGGTTTAACTGACTCACAGTTCAGCATGGCTGGGGAGGCCTCAGGAAACTTAGTGGAAGGTGAAGCAAACACGTCCTTCTTTACATGGCAACAAGGAGAAGAAGAATGAGAGCAAGCGGGGGAAATCCCCTTGTAAAACCATCAGATCTTGTGAGAACTCACTCACTATCATGACAACAGCATGAGGGTAACTGCCCCCATGATTAAATTACTCTCACTGGGTCCCTTCCATGACCTGTGGGGATTATAGGAACTACAAGATGAGATTTGGGTGGGGACATAGCCAAACCATATCACTGCCTTAATTTCATTAGTCACCTAAAAGTCATTCAGGAGCATGTTGTTTGATTGCATTGTAATTGCAGGGTTTTGAGTACTTTTTTTTAGTTTTGACTTCTATTTTAATTTCACTGTGGTCTGAGGGTATGTTTGGTATAATTTCAGTTCTTTTGCACTTGCCGAGGATTGTTTCAATTATGTGATTGATTTTAGAGTCTGTGCCATATGGTGATGAGAAAAATATATATTATGTTGTTTTTGGGTGGAGATTTCTGTAGAGGTCTATCAGATCCATTTGTCCAATGATAAGTTCGGGTCCCGAATATCTTTGTTAATTTTCTCCCTCAACGATCAGTGTAACACTTATATCAATAATACTTTTAGCCAGCAACAATTTACATATCTGAAAATTTATATCTCTTTAAATATTGGTGTTGAGAGTGTGCAAAACAACTAATATTATTGGTCCATGTAGGTATGTTTCTCATCTCGGTTTAGTAAAAATGTTTTAAGAGACCTCCTACAGGCTAGGGATACATTTGAATTGAAGGGATAAAGTGCAGAAGCTCATCATGTATTTTTAGGCAATACTGAATCTTTACCCTTCCCCAGGGTTGTAAGAAATGATAACATTGGAGACAAAAGAAATACGTCAACTGTGTTACCATACTTCAGACAACTACGTAGATTGGTGCTACTACTAAAAATATCTAGTAACTGGAAAATAATCTGTTCTTCCACTGCTGAAAAGTGACCATTGTATTTTCAAATTCTGCCGCATGTAGTTCACTCCGTATCTTGTTGTCACACCTGGTTCAGCCACTCCTCTGCCAATGTTTCTATCAGTTATACCTGACTGAAGCAAAATGACTTGATGTTGTTTTTTGTTGGCCCAGGACTTTACAGATAAGTAAAACTGAGTGTTTGCCCTAGCTATAGTCCCTGCCCGTGGATTAAAAGGGATTTTAGCTGAAATTGAAATCTTCTGGTGAGAATCAAATGAAACCACGCTGTAGGGCTCATATGTTTCCAGCAGCATAGCATTTACCCAGAATCAGCATCTGCAGTAAGAGTTCTGATTTCCATGCTTTTCTTTCTGAAGAATTGTATTTCTGACCTTTTCCTTTAACCCTTCTTCCTGCCAAAACTGTCTGTCTCTTTCCAAAGTACTCATCACTGCTGGGAATAAACTCATCTTGATGATTCTCCATTGATCAACTTCCTTATTAACATCTCTTTCCTTTTTAGCTTTGCATTTGTGCACCTTTCTTAACATTTTATCTAAAACAATTTATTTTTTACCCCTTTACTTGCATCTATGAAGTCCAATAGCATCTATAGTCAGTCACAAGACAGGGCATGGTCAATGATATTGAGTTTATTGTTCTCTGGTGGTGTTAATAACATTCAGTGTAAAAAATGGGAATGGGGCTGGTTCTTGCTCTACCTATCTCACATGGTTAGTGCAACAGTCAAACAAGAGAAGACAGTAGGCAGTTTGGGTTAATGGAAAAGACCTAGGATTGGGGAGGGGCACAAAAATTTAATTCACATCTCTGCAACTTAATAACATGGGATCTCCCTGAGTGTCAGTTTCTTCAGCTGAAAAACAGGAGTAATAATAATTCCTACCCATCTATTTTGCAAGAGTGTTGAAGAAAAAAGATATGGTTTGGGAGTGTAGTTTGTGCGCTGTAAAGTTCTATGAAGTACAGGCTGTACAGGCTTATTACTGTTTAAGAAACAAGTGGCAAATTGACTCTGGGGGATTAATCTCTTTTATTATCCCTGTATTAGATTGTGTTGCACAACAAACAGTCTATCTTCTGTTATTTGGCAGACTGCATATAGATGCATATTCAATTTAATAATATTTCCTGGATTGATTTCTCCTCATCCAATGAGTAAATTAGATACATTCAGATAGGATTATCTTTGGGAATATACAGATTAAAAACATGGATTGATAGTAATTGAGGATTTGCACCAAAGCAAATTATCAACTTGGATACCAAGTCATTTGGTTTATTTATTTTCTGCTCTCCTTCATCCTGCTCCTCCTTCTCTTCCTACTCTTTCTTTTCTAAATTGTTTTCCATGTCTTTCATCTTGTAGGCTGACCCATGAATTTCCTTACAGTTCAATGTTTTGCCTTCCCATTACATTAGAAGTATGGGTCTTTATCTGGCTGTAACTCAGGAAAGAGGTATCTGTCTGTTTAGTGTACCCTAGATATTTTAAACAGAAAGATTTAATGCAAAGAATTGGATGCTTATGAAATCTCTGAAATTACTAGAAGAGCAGAAGTTATCTGGACTATTGATTTCAACATCAAAACTGCTGCAACCCAGAAGTCAGGAAGCTGCTAGTATCCTACCCTCCTCTGCCTCAACTACCTTGTACCCTTGAAGTTGGTGACTGGACACTGGAATATGGAATCCAATTACTGAGGTCATAACAACCTGTCTAGCCAACCAAAACTCATATGAAGGTGTCACATTGATGAAATATATACTGCATCCAGAATCCTAGCTGCTAGGGAATCTAGAAATGCGGTTTTTAATTTCCCAACCTCTACAAAAATAGAGTAAGAATGGAAGCCAATGCCAATACCGGTAGCTTCAGCTTGGGAGGCAGGCTGGCTGCTGTTGCCAGGTCGTTCTAAGGTTTTCAGAAAGAAAGGAAGAAAATAATGGTTTGGGGTAAAAACCATGACAATAAATGCATCATTTGTGCCCTTGCAAGTGGGAGCAGAGGTATGCAGATCTGCTCTCAGACTGAGAGTTACATACAGCATGTTTTGTCATGGCACAGTTTCCATGGAGAATGACAAATTTCCCAAAGTAGAAAGGTCTCATGCAAACCTTTTTTTTTTTTTTTTTTTTGAGATGGAGTCTTGCTCCGTCACCCAGGCTGGAGTGCAGTGGCTCACTGCAACCTCCACCTCCCGGGGTCAAGCAATTCTCCTGCCTCAGCCTCCTGAGTATCTGGGATTACAGGTGCCTGCCACCACATCCGGCCAATTTTTTTTGTATTTTTAGTAGAGACAGGGTTTCACTATGTTGGCCAGGCTGGTCTTTAACTCCTAACCTCATGATCCATCTGCCTCGGCCTCCCAAAGTGCTGGGATAACAGGCGTGAGCCACCATGCCCGCCCTTGTGCAAACCTTTCTTACCTTTAACCATTGAGGTGCTTCGTGAGGAAGAGAGCTTTGATTCACTCAACTCTGGTGTTGTTCATTCCATAGGAGGCTCCAATTTAATAAGCTAACATCAAACCTTTGCCCAGTGGACATATGGATGGTTTGATCCAGCCTCGGTGACTGGAGTAAACAAAGTGAGTGCCAGCAGCTTCTCTGATTTATTTCTGACCTGGCTGCTGCAGATTATTATAAAGGTTGTCTAGGAACAGAAAAGCGTTGTCCTGATGCTGAGGCGGGCGGATCACGAGGTCAAGAGATCGAGACCATCCTGGCTAACACGGTGAAACCCCATCTCTACTAAAAATAAAAAAAATTAGCCGGGCGTGGTAGTGGGCCCCTGTAGTCCCAGCTACTCGGGAGACTGAGGCAGGAGAATGGCGTGAACCCGGGAGGTGGAGCTGGCAGTGAGCTGAGATCGCGCCAGTGCCCTCTAACGTGGACCTGGACGACAGAGCAAGACTCCGTCTCAAAAAAACCAAAAAACAAAAAAACAAAAAAAACCTGACTTTTGTTCTATCCCCAGTTCATCAGCAGTGTGTTTTATGTTAAGTAGGAAAAGGACTCTGTCAGCTTTTGTGTAAATAACCTCCTGAAATAAGAGTATCTCATGGTGTGGTTTTACAGCATTATACAGTGGTACTCATTTTGTGACTGTTTCCTGGTAGTCATTCGTTGGGAATGGTGTCAAACTGGACTTTATTTGTTTGTGTCTGTTTTTTCTCCTTTGAAAGTTTTTTCTAAAATAAATAGCCTAAACTGTTCTTAATATTAACCAGGTTTAGCTAAATCATAAAACTTGGTATGAATCTTCTCCAGTGGGTGGTCACATAACTGAGGCGGCTAACTGAAAATTTGCATTTTTTATCAGTTTTCCTGCTTACCCCACTTGGACTTAGCCCTGGGGGATCTCCAGGATTCATGGTGTTCTCTCTTTCTAAATTACCTTTAACAGTGGTAGAATACTGTTTCCTGATAACAAATAGGATATTTTGTTTCTAGTTTCTAGGAGTCCAGGAAAAATGGTTACAGAGAAACTTGAATTGATGTAGCATATTTTTTTTTGTTGGTTAAACAAAGGTAACATTACTTAACTTCCAGAGCATTATTGATGTACAATTACCATCCTAAATGTGAGATAAATTATATATTAATATCTGTGTCTAACTTAACATTCTCTCTGAGCACAGTTATAGCACAATTATAGAAAACTGTAGGGAAATAGGTGGTTACACTTGAAATGCCACACTCTGAGAATGCCAAAATCCCAGGTAACGATGCTGTGTGGACTTTGGGTGTTCACTGCCTTGTGCTTCATTCTGAATGGAAAGAATGGTGGTGAGAGGTCATAGAATGAACCAGCTGAGAGATAGTGAGAGAAGAAGAACATGAGTGCTGTTGGGGATTCTTTTCCCCCTGTTCTTAGGATCTGGCCACATATTTTAAAAAGCAAGAAACAGAAAAAAAAATTATCAGTTAAAATGGCTTTAAGCCAAACTGGCTTTTATTGATAATTCTATTCCACTTCTCTCCTGTGGGATAAATCTGAATTTGAGAAAATGAGCTGTCACAAGCAGGGGCTAATCCATATTCATCCTCTTATTTTTAATAACTGTTCATTCTTTGCAAGCCTCTGTTTCTCACATGGACCCATTCATGTAGCATACTGTGTGTAACAGGAGTTTAAAGCATTTGTAATATCTCAGTTTAAACTAAATTTGGCTAAGATAAAGCAAGATCATGAACATTTCCATGCTTGGTCCAGGAACAGTACCAGCATGTTATGTTTTACCAACATTTTGGATGTTCACTCTGTGTACACTAACAGCTCTACAATTATTAACTCACTGATTCTAATAAAAACCCTATTGTTCCCTGTTGTACAGATGAGAAAACAGAGGGGCAAATAGGATAAGAAACTTGACCCAGGTCACACAGGTAGTAAGGGCCCAACAGAAATCTGAACCCAGGAAGACTGGCTCCAGAGTCCATGTTCTTAGTAGCCTGAAGCTCCAACATGACTACATGTAGGAGCCTTTGCCTTGATGCTTTCTCTTTGCAGTAGTTCCTCTGGCTTTTCTATGTCTTCCCTTTCATTCCAACTCTTATTTCCATCATCTAGTTTCTGAGGGCATGGGGTCCTTCTCTGTGCAACCTACAGATCACATCCAGGAGAATGCCTTACTGCCAGTCTCCTCCCAGCTCACAGAGAGGTTATCCCACCCATTGTCTTATTGAAGCCTTCTCAAGTTTCCAGTGAGTTCAAGAAATCCCGATTTTTCTACCAAGACATCCTTGACCTATAAGAAGAGAATTTCTCCCTTTAAACATGGAATTCTCATGATTTTCTCATTTACCATATTACTAATACATGAAAAAGACAAACATTTCTTTCTATAGGGTGTGTGTATTTGCTTTTGATATATTTTCTATGTGTTGGTATTAATGGTTTCTTACACTCCATAAGTCATGAGTGATAGTTGCAATTCAGTTCAAAGCACCCCATGGAATTTTCTTTATTTTCTTTATGTCTTTGATGGAAATGGTAACAGTTATTGACCTTGACAATAGTCAGTTGTGGGATGGAAATGCTGTATTTTGCTGTCCCTGTTGAAACAAAGCAAGATGGCTTCCTTGTCTATGACCACGTGCTTATAGTGTGCTAACTATAGTTCTCATATACATTATTTCTTTTAAGCCTCAACTCCAGTATAAGGTAGATATTATTACTCTCATGTTACACATGAGGAAACAGATGTTTAGGTAACTTGCCCTGGTTCATAGATGGCCAATTCCAGGATTCAAAACTAGGACAATGACTTTAAAGCCTGTGGTCTTGAAAATCACTGAAATTAACTTATAGAAACCTTGGTGAACCTCAGATAAAATGTTTTCTACTCTACTGTGTGGCCTTGGGCAAGCTACATAACCATTCCATGTCTTGTTTTTCCTGACTACATTTTATTTTAATTAATAGAACCAGAAAGCTGTATAATGTAATTTCACATTTAATATTTTCCATTTGGATTCATACTTTGAAATTGAATTATATTAACAAATGTTTATAGATGCTATGATTGAGAAATATTACACTGAAATTGGATCATTAATGCTTTGCTCAAATATTTTAACTTAATATAAAAATTTTTGCCACATGCAGTGGCTCTTGCTTGTAAACCCAGCACTTCAGGAGGCTGAGGCAGGAGGATCGCTTGGCCCCAGGAGTTCATGACCAGCCTGGGCAACACAATGAGAACCTGTGCCTACAAAAAGTTCAAAAATTAACCAGGCGTGGGGCGTGTGCCTGTAGTCTCAGGTACTCAGGAGGCTGAGGTAGGAGGATCACTTGAGCCCAGGAGGTTGAGGTTGCTGTGAGCTATGATTGCACCACTGCACTCTAGCCTGGATCACAGAGGGAGACCCTGTCTCAAAAAAAAAAAAAAAAAAAAAAAAAAAATCACTACTCAAGGCTAGTAAATATATACTGTTTTAGTCACTATGACTGAGCAAAACAATATATATATATCACCTTCATGCCACTGATGGGTTTTATGTTTTTAAGAAGCAAAGATTGATAGGTGGAGAGAAGTTGCATTTTTAGGAATCCAGACTCACCTTCCATCAAATGGATAACGTGAAACACTATCCTCAAAGGCTCCTTCATTCTGTTTTTATCAGCCTTTAAATACTGCATGTACTTTCTAGAATATTTGAAAATATAGGCAAACAAGAACAAAGAATAAAATAAAAATGTCACACTTCTACCACCCAGAGATCACTACTATAGCATCCTCATGCATGGATTTCCAGGTCCTTTTGCATGCATATGTGTGCAGGAACGTGGGTTCCTGAGAGGGTATATGCATGAGTATTTGCAAATATTCATTTATAATTAATCAAAATGTTATCCTATTATACCCATTATTATGTAGCTCGCTTTTTTTCAACTAATAATTTCTTTTCCATTTAAGTAAAATTCTGTCTCATCTAAAACCAAGGGCATGTTCATATCTCCCCAACTAACCCAGTTTTTTCCTGTACATTTGGCATATCCAAATCAGTATCATTACATTTGGTTACCATCCCTTAAGTCTCTTTTAATCTAATCAGTTCTGTTTTTATGACTCTGTCTTGTTTAGAAATGCAATTTTATTGTAAAATGGCATAATTCAATCCTTGATTGAAGATTTTGAGCCTGATCAGAATAAAATTTCATGTGACATTACAGAAACCTCTTTCACTGGACCCTCTGGGAGACCAATAACAAATATTAATGATACCAATAAAAGAAATTCAAAATTTCAAATGGCCATAATTGTAATAAAATCAAGAGTTTACTCTTTGTGGAATTAAAGGCAGTGAAATGGAGAACTGTTTTCAAACAAATGGCTCAGAATTACACTGACATATTCTATGAAATATAAATCCTACCAACATACTGTCAATGGTGAGAACAACTTCCAGAACCCTGTAGGGAATAAATGCTTCTTTCAAACATGAGTTTTACAACCTGTTAAAATGATTTCCTGTTCAATTTATGTTTGGCTTTTCTAAAGTTTTCCCTTAATGACAATAAAGATTTTCTTCACACAGATTTCTCCTAGTTTGACTTCTCAATAGAACACCTATACAGCCTACACTTATTTTTACTTGTGTCTATTATAGAATGAACAGCAAATGGCATGCAGGTTGCCTAACATCATAGAAGTTTTAATTATGCCTTATTATTATAATCCTCTTCCTGTCTCATGATTTACCGCCACTATTTGCCATGAAAACAGGTATTTATTCAATGCTAACTTTGTGCCTATCTGTCCATGCATCATGGTGGAAAATTTGGGCTCTGGGAATCAGAACAGCCTGGATTTAAATCCCTTCTTTACTGTGTGACCTTGAACAAGTTACATAACCACTCTGCGCCTCATTTTTCCTGGCTGTAAAATTAGAATAAAACAGTCTGTATCTCATGGGGCTGTTGTGGGAGTTAGATGAGACACCATGTGAAGCATTTAGAATAGTGTCTGGCACATAGCAAGCACTAAATAAATAGAGTAAATTTGTTTTTAAAATTGAATTTCACAAATCATCTGAAGTCACTGCTCTGAAAAATATCTCTTGATATTCCCTCTTCACTAAGAGAAGCAGTAAAAGTAAAAAGTAAAACATTTACTTGGGGTTAAATATTTATAAAGCTCTATGACACACATATGCCCTTTCTCCCACACGTGTGCACACACACTCTTCAAGAAGTTTATTTTCATGTCCTCAATGTGTATTATTTAAACACAGCTCACTGCTCTGCCCTCAAACCTGCCACTATCATGGAGCAGGAAAATGTCCCAAGCTAGGGGACACATGTGATCTACTCAGTGGAGAGTCATATAAAATGAATTTAAAGACCTCCTGCTTCTACCCAAGTCCACCATTGTATAAGAAAATCATTCCGGCCCAGTTTAGTTCATCACTTGCCTTCTAGAAGGCCCAGACATAAGTCATCCCCTAACAATTAGAATTTGATATGCTTCGAAAGACTACAAAGAAGGTATATCTGGGGAGCCAGTTCAATTCAACTAGACAAATTCTTGAGTGTGTATTATGAAAGGACACTGTGCTAGGCCTAAAGTGAATAAAAAGATTAAGAAAGGGTCTTGACCTCAAAGACCCTGTAGCTCCAGAATAGGGGATGTAGATAGCAGAATGAAGTAAATACTGAAACGGCAGAAGAAGGTGTTATGAAGAGGCTTTATTTCCTGTTGCAGAGAGAAGTTGAGTTCTTCTTAGTGAATGGCATAGAGGAAGCACATGCCAAGATACAATCATGAAAGAAATAAAAGCACATGCATGTAAAACTAGTGTACAGAATGGCTGAAGCACTGGGTATGGTGAAAGAAGACTGAATCACAAAACACACAGAATCCTTGCAAAGAAACCTGTACTTCATGTTTTAGGCCATGAGAGCCATTGCAGTTTGTTGAGATGAAGAGAGACAAAATAAAATCAGTTTAATAGCATTCTTTTCTGGGAATCCTTCCTCATATATAAAACACTCCTTGTAAGCTATACATTTACTATTATTAAGTTCTTAGTACAGGTGGTAAAACCATTGTTTCTAATAATATCTAAACATTACTTTCTAGTTTTTATCCCCTGATCAGTAGGCATTCATGGGAATAAAATGGTGCAGACAGAAAGTCAAAAAGATGTGACTCATTATTATTAAAGAAAACCACTGGGCTGGGCGCAGTGGCTCAAGCCTGTAATTCCAGCAATTTGGGAGGCCGAGACGGGCGGATCACGAGGTCAGGAGATCGAGACCATCCTGGCTAACATGGTGAAACCTCGTCTCTACTAAAAAATACAAAAAACTAGCCGGGCGAGGTGGTGGGCGCCTGTAGTCCCAGCTACTGGGGAGGCTGAGGCAGGAGAATGGCGTAAACCTGGGAGGCGGAGCTTGCAGTGAGCTGAGATATGGCCACTGCACTCCAGCCCGGGCGACAGAGCGAGACTCCATCTCAAAAAAAAAAAAAAAAAAAAGAAAGAAAGAAAACCACTGGATGTTTCTGGTTAACCATTTCTTATCTCTGTCTTGGTGGTTTTAATCTTTTAACTAAACCAGAATTCCTCAGCATATTACTTGAACATTCTGGTTCTTTGGTATATTAAAAATAATGTCTTTAAAAAGTAGAAAGGTGGTTACCAGAAGCTGGGAAGGGGAAAATGGGGAGTTGTTTAATGGATATAGAGTTTCACACTTATAAGATGAAAAAGTTGGGTCTGTTGTGTAACAATATGAATAGACTTAACACTACTGAACTGTATACTTAAAAATGGTTGAGATGGTCAATTTTTTTATCACAATTAAAAATTATGTCTCACAGAAAGGGCTCTGTGGCCAAGTATGTCTGTGAAACATTCATGCTTATAATTTCATGTTGATGATTTACAGTTCACAAAGGCCCTGAGTAGTTCTGCAATAAAGAAAACCATTTAACTTTGTTTAGAATGGAATTTCCAAATGCAGTAGTAATAAATTCGGACATGTTAGTTTTTCTCAAAATGATTTCAGGGAAGGCTTGTATAGACACTACGACTAGAAAATGGTGAATAACTGTTTTCCATTCTTTCTTGAATGAAATAACATAAAATTTATCAAGCAATGCTTTTTACTAGCAATTGTTTAGCCTTTTAATTTTGAGAAAAACACTGAACAGATACTGTCACTGACTCTAGTCTATTTCAGAAATGATTTTTCTTCTTGCCTGGGTGTAGCATGCCTTGAGTCTCTGCTTACTGAACTTAGATAAACTGGAGTAGTAACATTTGTTTATTGTTGGAAACACTTACTAAATGTTGTCCCATTTACTATGTAAAATGTAGCTGTCAGCATTACTAAATGTTGACAGACATCTAGCCACTGCCATCGAAAATGGACATACTCGAAGAAGCCTCTTTGTCAATGATTATTACAGGAAAATAAAACAAACACAAAATCCCATCGAAGGTTTTCTGACTTGAAGATACCGCATGAGA
Organism: Piliocolobus tephrosceles; assembly: GCF_002776525.5. Taxonomy (NCBI): domain Eukaryota; kingdom Metazoa; phylum Chordata; class Mammalia; order Primates; family Cercopithecidae; genus Piliocolobus; species Piliocolobus tephrosceles. Next base: position 97,074,646 of record NC_045441.1, read on the forward strand.
GATATAAAATAGCAAAATAATGTGACAGAGTTTTTTTTGTATAAAATAATTGGGGAATTAGATTTCAGATAATGTTGATTACTAATATTGTTCTTGACTGTTGTTGCCTCTTCAGTATGTAAGACCAACATGTTGAAGGAAATGGGAGTATATAAATAACTTACACTGAAATGACAGAGTTCCAAGAAATCAATGCTCTTTAGCCTCCCCCCCACCTTTTTTTTTTTTTTTTTTTTGAGATGAAGTTTTGCTCTTGTTGCCCAGGCTGGAGTGCAAATGGCGTGACCTCAGCTCACTGAAACCTCTGCCTCCCAAGTTCAAGCGATTCTCCTGCCTCAGCCTCCTGAGTAGCTGGGATTACAGGCATGTGCTACCACACCCAACTAATTTTGTATTTTTAGTAGAGACGGCATTTTTCCATGTTGGTCAGGCTGGTTTTGAACTCCCTTCCTCATGTGATCAGCCCGCCTCGGCCTCCCAAAATGCTAGGATTACAGGCATGAGCCACCATGCCCAGCCAGCTTTCCTCTTTTTTTTAATTGCTAAATGAAAAAAAGAAATAGTCTGGAGAAATTATTTTCACCAAAATTTTCTTATCAGATAAGTTAGAAACAAGCATACTCCATAGAAGCACATATCGGGGCAATATTAGCTCCTTTAAGACAGGAAAGGGATCGTTTGAGGAATTATTGTTGATCTGTGTTGAACATTTCATTGTGATGCCAATCTCTATAGGACATAATTCTGCTTTTTTGTTTGTTTTTTAATACAAAGTCTTGTTCTGTTACCCAGGCTGGAATGCAGTGGTACAAACACGGCTCACTGCAACCTCCAACTTCAGGGCTCAAGTGATCCTCCACCTCAGCCTCCCAAGTAGCTGGGACCACAGGCATGTACCACCATGCCCAGCTATTTTTTAAATTTTTTTGTAGAGAGAGAGAGTCTCACTTTGTTTCCCAGGCTGGTCTTGAACTCCTGGGCTCAAGGGATCCTTCTGCCTCATCCTCCTAAGGTGCTGGGATTGCAGGTGTGAGCCACTGCGCCCAGCCCAAGAACATAATTCTTGATAGGCATTTTCTCTCAGTTATTCACTCATTCAATAAATATTTATCAAGTGTTGGCCACATGCCAGGCACTGTGCTTGCCAATAGACATAAAATGATGAGCGATTCCAATGTGGTCTCTGCTCCCATACAGCCTACCATTAAGAGGGGAAGATAATCATTAATCAAATAATCACATGAAAGAGTGGATGATGATGAAAGCAATAATGTGTTTCAAAGAAAGGTAAGTGGGAGCTAAATAATGAGAACACATAGAAACAGAGGGGAACAACACACACGGGCCTTTTGGAGGGTGGAGGGTGCAAGGAGGGAGAGAATCAGGAAAAATAACTATTGGGTACTAGGTGTATCTGATGATGAAATAAACTGTACAACATACTCCCATGACACAAGTTTACCTATGTAATGAACCTGCACTTGTACTCTGAACTTAAAATAAGTTTAAAAAAGAGAAAGGAATGCATTCCTACATACAAAAGCATTAACAAAGGAAACTAATCTATCAAGAAAAGCTTCACTGAGGAAGTAGCACTTCACTGAAATCTAGAGGATGAGCAGGAATTAGCCAGATGAGGAGGGAAAGGAAAAGTCTATCCAGACACATGAACAGTACGTACAAAAAGTACTAGGGGTTGGTCCATGTTGAAGCCCATTTCACGGGGAATAATTGCTGAAATCCCCAAAGTGCTCTCTGTATTTTGCATGGAGATATGATTGGAACAATAAGCATTAAAATATTAAATGTCAGTGCTTTGCATTTTCTTTTATGATTCTGTTTTGATCCTTAATTGTTTGTAGTGAAGACATAATTTTTTTTTTTGAGAGGGAGTCTCTCTCTGTCGCCCAGGTTGGAGTGCAGTGGCGAGATCTCCGCTCACTGCAAGCTCCGCCTCCCGGGTTCACGCCATTCTCCTGCCTCAGCCTCCCGAGTGAGTACCTGGGACTACAGGCGCCCGCCACCACGCCCGGCTAGTTTTTTTTTTTGTTTTTCGTTTTTGTATTTTAGTAGAGACGGGGTTTCACCATGTTAGCCAGGATGGTCTTGATCTCCTGACCTCGTGATCCTCCCGCCTTGGCCTCCCAAAGTGCTGGGATTACAGGCGCGAGCCACCGCGCCCAGCACAAAATATTTTAAAAGTTAAATTATTATTGAAATCCCTGTGAGTCAAAAAAGAATTTTATTTATTGGATAGTTTTATGGAAACCCTTTTATGAGTCTCCATTGTTTTAATAAAACTCCTGATAGGTTGAGAAATTATTTCAACTTCTACAAAATTACCTGGAAGGAAAGATATATGGTCTGCCAGTTTCTGGGTCTTCGGTCATCAGGGATTACTGGAAGCCATAGCTCCTGAATGAGTAAGAGCCAAGGCCATGGGCTTTGGGGGCTCTTGAGGGTAGTTTTGATGTCTGCTTTTTCTGTCCTTTCTTCTCTTCTCTCCACCGCTCCACTCACATGGACCCAGAAAGTCTTTATTAGGCATGGAGTCCTCCACAAGCAAACTGGCCGTAGGGTGGGAGTGGGGAACAAGCAAAGCGCTGAGCTCATCTTGATCCATCTCTGGCCAGTCGCTTCTCCTTTCACTTCTTCTTATACCATCCATGTCTCCGGTATGAAGATCCCTGGATCTTCTTTGAATGATACAGTGTGTTCCACGCATTCCATCCCTGCATCTTAAATCTCTTTCTTAGGGAGACTCAGGTAAATACTCAATGGCTACTAATCAAAGAGCCTTGCCAAGTTTGAGGCACTTGTTGGTATGTTGCTGCAGACGTAGCTCTCAACTATTAGGTCTTATCTGAAGCACAAATAAAATGTCTTTGGGTATAGCAGGAATGTCATGTGGACACAGTGAGCGCTGACTGTGAGGCAGTACCAGGACAACATTGCCCCAGAACACAATTTAGGGGAGAAGAATCTGGCTTAAATGGTCTTTAAGAGTTGTGCAGAACAACTCGTGAAACCACATGTTGAGCTGTAGTGAGAGATTTCCCCCTATTCTTTACTGGTACCACTCCTCAGAATACCCAACTTGACTGGAGTCTGGTTTGCTGGGGTTGATTGAGGCTGGGGTGGCTGTTGTCTCTGGCTCATGTGGTGGGAAAGGACTTCCTGCTGGAAGAAATCTCCAAGCCCGTAAGACCCTTCTCTGAGAGGGGAGAAATGAGTGGACTCAGTTTACCTAAAGCTAATCACTATGTGCCCTGCATAGTCAGTGCAAACATACAAATACTAACAATTTTCATAGGATTTATTGTTTTCATCAGGCATGTAACTATCTAATGGCCATTCTGAGGGATGCCATGGGAGCTCTTAATCCTGCTAGTTCTATTCCACATCCTGGACTACCGTGAGATGTTGAGGGGACATACAAAGTGCTTCTTCCACTTTTTTTTTTTAGTCTCACTCTGTCGCCCAAGTTGGAGTGCAGTGGCATGATCTCAGCACACTGCAACCTCCACCTCTGAGGTTCAAGCGATTCTCCTGCCTCAGCCTCCTGAGTAGCTGGGATTATAGGTGCCCACCACCATGCCCAGCTAACTTTTGTATTTTTAGTAGAGACAGTGTTTCACCATGTTGGCCAGGCTGGTCTCAAACTCTTGACTTCATGTGATCCACCTGCCTCGGCTTCCCAAGGCACTGGGATTACAGGCGTGAGCCACCATGCCCGTCCTCTTCTTCCACTTCTGCTACTGTTAAACAGCCCTGGGAAAATGAGTTCAGCCCCTACACTGTCCATGTCCACCAAACCTGCAAGATTCTTGAGGCTTCTCTGCTCTAGCATCTGTTTTCCAGTCCAAACCTCAAGGTGGTGCTTACTGAATACCACACACATATTAATACTTCCTGTTGGTGGAGCAGCTTATTATTTTCTAAAAATTTCTCATTGATCATCTCATTTGTTCTCTACAATTAATATATGGGATTGGGTAAATAGGTTTTATTATTTTCATGTGCAAAACAGAAAACTGAAACTTTAGGATGAAGGTTATGATGTTTAAATGGTGTGTACTCATCAGAGTTTTATACTGAATCAGACGTCTGGAATCATTTCATCATGGATACACATATGGGAAGAAGAAAGCCTTGCGTAGTAGGTAGATTAGGACTTTGGAGGAAGACAGACCCCAATGTGAATCCTGGTGCTGTGAAATCCGTGATTAATCACTTAACCTCTCTAAGCCTCGTCCTTTAACTGTAAATAGGGATAATGATTCTGCCTCACAGAATTGTGAAGATTAAATGAGGTTACATTTGCATATCATCTAGCTCAGTACCTGATGCACAGCAGATGCTTCATAAATGACACCCCACCCCCACCCACCGCCCAAATTTCCAGAAGACAAGAAGTGGAGCTCAAGTGAATGCAAAACTGTGAGTAGCTGGTTGCATACAGGCACGTCCAACCGCAGATGAAAATCATAGAGAAAATGCCCTGTATTTGGAATAGAAAAGAGAATAAACAACAACTTTACTTGAACAATTGGTGTGGACTATTCTCAGAATATTTCAAGGATGTGTCATTGCACGGTCCGAACATTAGCTATTTATTCAGGATTGCCAAGTTGAGGGTTGCCTCTTTGTACAGCTCTCTATTGTAAGCTGCTTTGAATCACTTCATTAGAAAGTTAAGTGTCTGGAAAAAAAAATAACAAATTGTGGAACATATCCACTATTGTTCTACACAGTGTACCAGAGCTGAAATTGTGGCCAGAAGAGGTCCATGCATAAAGCAGGCATTTGGTATGCAAATAAGCCAACAGTGATGAAATCTTGAATAACCCATGGGTAAAATCAAGAATTTATATCAGTAGGTATTCACTGCTGACCTTCAAACTAGAGTGACTAAGGCTGGTATGGTAGGAATTCTGATGTATTAGTGAAGAGTGAGACTTGTCTGTTTATGAAATAAAGACCCAGGACTGGTCCTTTAGGGAACCACCCATGGGGAGTAACAGGGTGAAGCAAGGACACCAGCATTCTAGTCTCATTCCTGCCACTAGTCAGTCACATCACTTTGCCTTGCTGGGTGACACAGTCATTATCTATTAAATGCTGGGCTGCCCTAACACAGACATTTCTACACTTGTGCAAAGAAGGACACTCTTTAACAACTGAGAAGCCATCTGTATTTCAGTGTTTGCACTACGGCTCCTCCTAAGTTCATGGTCCTGTCATTTCCCACCCAGATTGTTATAATAGTCCTGATTGAGTTTTCTGCCTCCGGTCTCACTCCCGAAAATCCATCTACCACATTGTTTCAGAAAAAATATTTCTGAAATGCCAAGCTCTTCAAGTCACTTCCTACTTTCATGCCTTCCATGTCTTTTCACTGATCTTGGGATAAAGCATTCATGTGGCCTACAGGGCCCTTGGTGACCAGACTCCCCACTTGTCTTTCGTGCCTCATCTCTCACTTTCCCTCACCCTAGGCTCCAACTACACAAAGTCATTTGCAAATCCCCAAAACACCTGGATACTGCTTGCCTCTGGGCCTTTGCTTATGCTGCTCTCCCTGCCTGGGTGCTCTCCCTATTGTTCATATCTCTCTATAATAAACTATAAATCCCTAGAGGATGTTAACACTATCTAATTCATCTGTCTCGGGGCTCAGTGCTGAATGTAACACATAACAGGACTTAATATTTGGTGAATGAATGAAGGTAGATGGTTCAGATTTCAGGCTAGTCAAAAGGGTATTTTATTTTCAATGCTCCTGAAATTATAGCCATAGACTACTCACATCAAAAGCTAGCCCTGCCTGTAGTATAATCAGAGCCGTTGCTTATGAACATAGCCCTTTTCGAAAGGATATAGCCTCAAGAAGTAGGTGATTGACCTTGCAGTCTAGGATATGCTACTGTGTAGTAACAGCTGTTGGTGCCTTGTTCACATCTGTAATGATGCACCTAGCTTCCCCTCCCACTCCATGAGTGTTGCCTGCTAATGGCTCACAGTTATACTGTTCGCTGGAGAATTACCCTTACTTGGCTTGCCTCAGTGATTACATCCTTTCCTACCCTCAGAGGTGGTTTGTGACTGGCAGCTGATTAATATGGAGGTACAAAAGCCCCGCTCCTTTTCCTCAAGGTGAGATAACTCTGTAGTGCCTGCTACTTACACTGGACCCCTGGGCAATCCCACCTAGGTTAGATTTCCATTAACCACATCCTTGCTTAGCTCCTTCCCCTGCTGTTATCCACTTCCCTCAATTCCTTACAAGATTTTCTCTTGAGAACACTCCCTCAATAAGTCATTTACCAAATCACTTGGCTTGGGCTCTGCTTCTAGGAACCACATCTAAGACATTCTGATAGTCTATAAGCCCTCTTGTGGGGTCAGACCTTCCTGATTAAGGGGTCTGACAGGGTTAATGCCAATCATGTATTTGTCCATATAGAGCCTCTTTCAAGCCATCATTCCTGCCCTACACGGGTGTTCCACGAGTGGTGTAGTTAGCAAGGCTCTTCTTTATGTTGAATATGTCCTTTTAGACTCTTATGTGTTTATACTGTCTGTGATTTGTCGCTACATCGCTGTGTGTAATAGAGTGAGTCCGTCATTTGTCACACATGGAACTAAAAGAAGATACTGCCTTTCTCGGTTTTGCTTTTCTGGTGGTTCCTTCTCCCTGCCACCTCCTTGGACATTAAAGCAGCAATTGCTTGCATCTCATGCACAATGAACAGATTTCGAACCCAAAAGGCAGCTGGCAAGTTGCCCAGTGTGCCATATGCCACCTTTTCCCACTGCAGGTGTTCTCCCTCTTGACTGGCAGCTCCCGGGCTGGCTGTGGTCCAGTCTAAGGGAGACAGAAGATCTGAGAAGATATGCTCAGCATAATTCTTCACAAGGCCAAGTCTCCATCTGGGTTTTTGTTTGTAGGACAATGTTTGTTATCTGCCCATATTGACATGTACACGGGATTTCAGGAAATATGTTGGACGAACTTGGTGCGCTCATGATGTGGACACAGGTGGCACCACATGGATACTCCCAACCTTGGTTTTGCAAAGAGTTTGAAGTGATTGAGGAATTGAGGCACTGACTCCAAAATAGATGGAAGTCACTAAATTCTGTGAAAATGTGCTCAATGTGATTTTTAAAAAATGAAAGTTCTAGGATCATTCCCCCAACTGATCGATAAACAGGAACCAGTCATTTGTTCTCACTGTTACTCCTGGTTTGTTTTGCAGGATACATTTCATTCCCTTCCATGCCTTTCTCGTCCTACAGTGGGATGGAAGGAAATTTCCCACAAGTGGTGATGCTTGGGTGCTGAGATTAAACAGGAAAGGTGTAAATCACTATGACTGCTATTCTGACTCACCATTTTATAAATTTTATATTCAGTTGTAATTTTCTTTCCTTTCTCAAAGAGAAAGGCTTTTAAACTGATGATCTTTAGACTTTTTAAACTACATAGTTATTTTTACTGTTTGTCTCAAGAAAGAAAGGTATCTCATGTAAAGGAGATGTAAAAGTAAACACGTGGGTAAGATACTCCTGATACACTTTGAAATATTTATACTTCCTTCACGTGATTTAGTAAAACTTCTTAAACTTGTATTTCATGCATATAGTCATTTTTTAAAAAAACAGATATTGGGTCTCTCACTCTGTCACCCAGGCTGGAGTGCAGTGGCGATCATCACTGCAGCCTGAAACTCCTGGGCTCAAGCAATCCTCCCACCTCAGTCTTCTGAGTAGCTGGGACTACAGATGTGCACCACTATGACCAGCTAATATTTTAAAATTCTTAAATTTTGTGTAGAGACAGAGTCTCACTATGTTACTCAGGCTTGTTTGAAACTCCTGGTTCAAGCAATCCTCCCACCTTGGCTTCCCAAAATGTTAGGATTACAGGTATGAGCCACCACATGCCCAGCCAACATGTCATTTTATATAAGATTTAACTTATATAAGATTCAAGTTAATGAACAGAGTTGGTTTTCATGGCAACTTTATTAGTAGGTACTTACACAGCATCCTTAAATTTTCAAGCCAATTATAATATGCCTGGGGATTTGAATTCTTAATTCCTTTCCCTTTCTTCCCCTTAAATGATTTGAAGCCTTTTATAGTTCTTATGTCCTTTCTTCATTAAGAAAACCCCTTTAGCTGTGTGTAACTGTGTCCTGCTTCTTCAGTCATCAGATTTTTTAATATGTCCTTTTCCTTTACCTCTGGCTCCAAAAGATTAAGGGAAGCAGGACTGAATAGACAGGTGCTAGTTACATACTCAACCCATCAGGAATCTCAAAGCACACTCCCTATTGCACTTGTCCCACCCTCACATAGAAACACCTTCCATCCCCTTTCCCTCCTTCCCTTCACTTCTCAGCATGGCCATTCCTGGGCCAAAGTGCTGAAGATGGAGCATGTTAGTGAGGGGGCCAGGGAGAATGTCAAAAGCCTTCTCAAAAATCAGTGTGGTATGTTTTCTGTTGAGTTCCTTGGCTTCTCATTTACTTTTAGACTTACCTTAGAATGTCTCTTCTTTCCTGAGGCAGATGAGGCAAAGCATCTAAAATACCTCACACAGAGCAGGAGGGTGTCTTGGCCCATTTTGTGCTGCTATAACAGAGTATCTGAGACTGGGTAATTTGTAAAGAACAGAGATTTATTTCTTACAGTTCTGGAGGCTGTGAAGTCGAAGGTGGAAGGGCCCGCACCTGGCCGGGGCATTCATGCTGTGTCATCCCATGGTGGAAGGCAGAAGGGCAAGAGAGCACGAGAGAGAGACAGGAAGGGGGCTGAACTCATCCTTTTATCAGGAACACACTTCTGCAATGACTAATCCACTCTGAAATTATGGCATTAATCCATTCATGAGAGCAGAGCCCTCGTGACTGAGTCACCTCCTAAAAATCTCAACTCTCAGTACTGTTACGTTGGGGATTAAGTTTCCAACACATGAACTTTGGGGGACTCATTCACAGCATAGCAGAGGGGCTCTCCATGGGTGACACTGGGTGGGGAGAGCAGGGAAATGAGGTCCTGATGAAATGGTCTTTTAAAAAATATTATTCGCCTGTAATCCCAGCACTTTGGGAGGCCGAGACGGGCGGATCACGAGGTCAGGAGATGGAGACCATCCTGGCTAACACAGCGAAACGCCGTCTCTACTAAAAAATACAAAAAACTAGCCGGGCGAGGTGGCGGGCGCCTATAGTCCCAGCTACTTGGGAGGCTGAGGCAGGAGAATGGTGTAAACCCGAGAGGCGGAGCTTGCAGTGAGCTGAGATCCGGCCACTGTACTCCAGCTTGGGCCACAGAGCGAGACTCCGTCTCAAAAAAAAAAAAAAGAAAAAAATTATTCATACAGTTTTTAATAGGTAATTCATTACTAGAACTCGAACTTTATGAAGTATTTAAAAATATACAGTGAAAATCCTGTCTCCCATATCTTATTCTCATCCTCTCGGTTCCTAGGCATGATGTTGACTTTTGCACTAAAAGAGATATATTTTATCATGCAAAGGCAGTTTTTGCATGATAATCCCTATTTTATGGAGTGTTCTTTAAAAAACTCAGAGATTCTCATATGTTTTATTTTCTTAGAACTACTGGTATGGTGAATTATATTAATATAATTCTAAATATTGGGCTGTCCTTTGGTCTTTATTTTTTTAATGTGCTGTCAGATTCTAGTTAGTATTGTGATATTTTACTTGGGATTTTTACGTTGGCATCCATAAGTTATATCGGTCTGTAATTTCGTAACACTTTGTGCACCTTCCATCATCTTTATCATCCTTTGGTACTAAAATTATGCTTGCTACATAAAAAGAATTTGGAATATTTATTTTATATTTTCCCTTGATGCTCTGGAACCATTTAATGATTAGATTTTCTATCACTTTTATTTATTTATTTATTTTTTTGAGACAGAGTCTCACTCTGTCGCCCAGGCTGGAGTGCAGTGGCGCAATCTTGGCTCACTGCAAACTCTGCCTGCTGGGTTCATGCCATTATCCTGCCTCAGCCTCCCGAGTAGCTGGGACTACAGGTGCCCACCACCACATCTAGCTAATTTTTTGTATTTTTAGTAGAGACGGGGTTTCACCGTGTTAGTCAGGATGGTCTCGATCTCCTGACTTCGTGATCCACCTGCCTCAGCCTCCCAAAGTGCTGGGATTACAGGCGTGAGCCACTGCACCTGGCGTCTATCACTTTTTTTTTATTATTATTCTTTAAGTTCTAGGGTACATGAGCACAACGTGCAGGTTTGTTACATAGGTATACATGTACCATGTTGGTTTGCTGCACCCATCAACTCATCATTTACATTAGGTATTTCTCCTAATGTTCTCCCTGCCCCAGTCCCCACCCCCCGACAGGCCCCGGTGTGTGATTTTCCCCACCGTGTCCCTGTGTTCTCGTTGTTCAACTCCCACCTATGAGTGAGAACGTGCAGTGTTTGGTTTTCTGTCCTGTGTCTATCACTTTTTTAAAAATCAAAAATGTTTTTGTTTGTTTATTTTAATGTACCAAGATGCATTGTTTCTTTAGTCAGGTAAACGTCTTCAGTAATCCATTCAAGGAAGATCATTTAGTCTAACCTCATGAAGCGTGTATCCTTCAAGTACTGATGACATCATTATGGCACATCGAGTTCATAAGTCTAAGCCAGATCATGTAGTTTGAGCAGATGTGGCAAGAGTGACAAAAGATGCCCTATTGCTTTTAAACTAACTTTGGTAATTTATGTATTCCTATAAAACTTTCATTTCATCAAAGTTTTTAAATATATTTACATCGACTTCAGCAAAATGTTCTCTTATGAGCTTTGGTATGTTTGTGATTCTGTGGCTAGTTCCCCTTTATCATTTCTCATTTTACTTATTTGTACTTTTTCTCCTTTCTTCTTGATTAGGACGGTGCTTTAGTCCATTTTGGCTGCTATAACAGAAATACCATAAAGTAGATGGCTTATAAATGATAGAAATCTATTTTTTACAGTTCTGATGGCTGGGAAACCCAGGATCAGACACTGGCAGATTCAGCATGTGATGAGGGCCCGATTTCTGGTTTACCGGTGATGCTTTCTGGCTGCGTCCTCATGTGGTGAGAGGAGTGAGGAGTCTCTCTCAAACCTCTTCTCTAAGGGCCCTAATCCCCTCCAAAGGCCCTACCTCCTAATACCATCACCTTGGGGTTAGGATTTCAGTGCATGTGGAGAAGGGGTGCAGATGTAAATATTCAGCCCATTGCAGTTAGTAAGCAATTTATTATTTCTTAAAAAATGAACAACCTTTTGATATTTTTAGTTCTACTATTTTAATATTGCTAAGCTATTTATGTCTACTTTTATTTTTATTAATTTCTTCCTATGCTTTCTTTAAGTTTAGTTGTTTTTCTCTAACTTCATCTGGGATGCTTTATTTATTTTTCAGTCTTTCTTATCCATTGCTATAAATATGTCTATGAATTTTCCACTTTTTTAATTTATTGCTATAAATATTTGCTTGTGAATTTTCCACTTTGGCATTGCTTTAGCTCTATTATTTTCTCATTAATATTTAAAAATCACTTTGGGTATGTTTCATTTCTCCTTTTTTTCATCCTGTTATTTCCCTTATTGTCTTTTGCTTTTCCTGCAGTATCTGTTTGGCCTTAAATTTCTTCCAGTTTCATTTTCATGTCTGTAATGGTTTTAGTTTTTCTTCCACATTTTTCTTGGAAAATGTGAATAAGTGAAACGATGTATAATGAAACCAGTTTTATCATAGGCCAATTGACATGAACAAGAGTTAAGTTCTGACAGCATATTCCTGATTACACAACCATCACAAAACTTCTAATATTAAACATTGAAACAAAGGTTAGCTATACATACAGTTAAGAAAAATTAATTAAAACAAGTAAGATAATTATTTACCAAATTATTCCATCTCAGGGTCTCAAGTGGCCAGAGCCTACTCTAGTCGCTCAAGGCACAAGGCAGGAGCCACTGCTGAACAGGATATCATCCCATCGTGGGGTGTACTCACACATACCCCACACTCACTCAGACAGACAATTTAGACATGCCACTTAACCTAATGTGCACATCTTTGGGATGTAGGAGGAAGCTAGAGCACCCAGAGAAAACCCATGCAGACAAGAGGAGAATGTGCAAACTCCACACAGACAGTGGGCCCTGGCCAGGAATCATTTTTCTTTCCTCATTAACATCATAATAAGATGGCATGGAACAAAATGAAATTGTTCAGGGACCTATTGAGTCCTTCTGAGTTTTATTCTGTAACATTGATCTCTTCTTGTCTTTTCTCCATTACTTTCTGAATTCTTGCATTTCTGTTTTATGGTCTTTCTTCACTCCATATATGATGTTTGTTCACAATTTTTATATGTTTCCAGGTAACATTTTTCTAGACAAATTATTTGCAGATGGTTCCTATATGTGGGGGGGAGGGGGGGGCAAAGGTACTATTATATGTTAGTTGGGATTCACAAACTTGGGGCTATCTTTTTGTTGCTAAGAGAGGCTCTTTCTTGCAAATACAGCTTGTCTCCATGAATGGTCATGAAGTCCATGTCTAGTTTCTCTCTATTAAACCTGGTTATCACACTGTCATTTCTACCTTCACGATTGCAAACTCTGCTGGCAATGGGACTCTTAACTTCAGAAAATGTATTTTTTTGTCATTTTCTGAGACTTCCCACAGCTGAATTCTTGCCATAGAGATCTCTGCTTGGCACCTCTTCAGTCTCCTCCCTGCAGCTCCTAAGTGAACTTGATTGTTTTTGGCAACACTTACAAATATTTTGGAATTTCTCTCCTAGTTTTGCCAAAAATTGAGGGTGCTTTTGGATGGCTTCCAAGAGAAGAGGAAGAAATACTGAGTAACAGAACCATGTACATATCAAAATTCACTGTTGCTCTTTGGGGAGGACTACTCTTTTCATTGGTTCACTTTTTGTTGGAGCGTGGTAAGATCTATGAGATACAAGGGCCAAGAAGGCAGCCACACCACTTTTTATCTGGTCCGCTTGATTTTTGGATCCTAGGACATTGATCTTCACTTTAGAGGCATGATTGTGTAATATCTCTCGCTCGCTCTCTCACTCTCTCGCTCTCTCTCTCTCTCATCTTCAGATCCTAAGAATGTAAAGGTCCAGGAGCTGAATTATACCTAGCCTGTCATCCCCTCTGTGGGATGTCATTTGGCCAAGGGATAAGAGTAAGTCCAGCCGACCATGAAGGAAGTCCAGGATGTTCAGACAGTGTAGAGCATCTAGATGGATAGCAACAGACTGCAAGTGTACTTGAGGCATGAATGCAGTGTCAAGGTATCACAGCTATAAGGATGCAGCATGTTGAGACTCCAGAGCACACAGCAAAGTTCAAAGCAGGCAAAGTCTAAAGCAGGCAAAGCCTGTCGGCACTAAGGAGGGTTCAGATTTTGCCACTGAGAATGAGCAGAAAGTGGCAAGTGAAAGCAGGTTCTGAGTTCTTGAAAGTCTAGGATTTCAGGCAAAGAGAACCAGGGTTACATGACCAGGGCTGGCTTCATGGGCATGTGACCCATGTAGTTACTCAGTGTCCCATGCTCAGAAGGGACCCCCACTTAGTTTACTGCTTTATTCTCACTGCCTTAACATCTTGCTGCTCTACTCTCACTGTGCTGAAACCTTAAGTTTTGAACAAGGGACTCTGCATTTTCACTTTGCACTGGGCCCTGCAAATTATCTTGCAGATGATGTGCATTACTCAGCACAGAGCCTAAAGAAGTCTTACTTATCCTTTTTTTCTGCTCCTACCCTCTAACACCCTTTTTCCTTTGTGTCCCCATCATCTAATGTGTCTCCATAAATATTTATTTAATAAATTAATGTGCTGGCTACCAGAAAGGGAACACAAGGTCCAAAGAACTGACCTGCAGCCCTTTCAGATCCCCCTTGCCAGGAGTGAGATCAAACCAGAGTCTGAAGGTGGGAATGAACCACAGGTTACTCCACTCTAGGTACTGAAAAGTGTGAGGACAGGGAACTGGCCCAGAGAAAACCATACATGGATGATGTCCATAATATGACCATAACCCCCCAAATTTAGGAAGATTTGGCTTTCTGATTCATTGGAATAATTTGGAGACAAGGAAATTTTGTGGAGGATCAGTTTAGTTTTGTCTGGTGTGTGGCTGGGTACAAACAGCTATGCAGATTTCATAGCCTCCTCACTGCTGACACCCTAAGTCTTTATAGTTCCTACCCCCTATAACTGTGGCCTACTGCAGGTCTAACTGAAATGTGCTTATCAGCATAGTCTTTTTATGCACACCAACCCATCCAACAGGATAGCGTAGGGCCTAGGAAGGGACTTGCACCAAGACCTCTGTGCCTGTCTCATCGTTATGTCCTTGTTAGGCAGTTTTGCAGTTAATTGAAAACAATTTTAAATTGTTTCACCATCAGTTCTACTTTTAACTTCCTAACAGTCCAGAGTTTTTTTCTTTAGAAACAAGATATTCTTGCCTAATCCTTTCTTCCTAGTTAGTTTTATAAGTAAGATAAAAATAACCTCCAAACAAGTGACCAACATTTCCTTATCCTTTTGGGTACATCCATTGCACTCCTCTTCTACCAAGTGACTTTCATATGGAAACAGCCCAAATCATCTTCAGTAAATACCATCTCTTCCTAATGCAGCTAAATAAATAATGGTCCCTCTTCAGAGAAACCAAAGGGTATAGCAAATGCATGAGTTCATTAATTCTTCTTGACCTGTAGCAAAATATCTGAATATCAACCCCTGAGTACCCAGATCCAAGAATTCTCTCTGGTAGCATTAGGCACCTTAAAACAAAACAAAAACAACCCTAGCTCTCCACTCTCCATTGAGTATACAGAGAACCACAAAAGGGCCCAAAGACCTAAAGCTACGGATATCAACTAAACCCCCATATGTTTAAGACATAATAATATTGATCAGAAAAATAAATGGGAAAAGTTGATTTTTAACTATTTTGCCAAAAATCTTGCTCAAATTCTTTTTTCAGATAGGGCAGTGTATAATATGAAAACCAAGACTTCTCTATCTAATAGCACTCTCTGGAATTCACTATTCCCCCCTCTCACAGGTTTCCTTTTGGGTGTCACCTCTTTTTTTTCCGTAAAGGCTTTCTTATTAAATGCAGTTAGAAGAGCCACAGCCATCACTGGTCTTCTTCATTCCTTTCCCTAAAACTAGGTGTGGGTGAGCCCTCTAGGACCCTAGGCTTCCAAGTTCCTGTACAGAACTTGGAATCTTGGAATCTAGATCTCAGGGGTTCAGGGTTTACTCCTAAAAGATCCAGGTCCAGAAGAGCAGGCCTCAGAGAACAGGAGCCATGGGCCTCACTCCAGCTATGGCTCTGGGAGACAACTTAGGGTTGAGATTCGACCAGAGGCTGTAACACTGTGTTGCATTTCAATCTTGACTTTACAGACCTACCTTTTGCATCAGCAATCAGGTGACCAGGAATTCTGGTCATTTCCCTACAAAATACACAACTGGGGGAAACTGAATGGAAAATGATAACTTTTGGGCAAGCTTTAGGGAATTTTAATGTGTGCATATGTGTGTCCCCCCCCCCCCACCCTCCCGCCCGCCGCCCCCATAGAGCCTGGCAGATTCCAGCTGGAGTTCCACCTTTATATTCCTTTCTAGGTGTCTTTGTTAAGCATTACAAGTAATGTCCCTGTCACCCTTGGCAAATAGCAAGAATTTTTCCATGTAAAAAAACAAATTATAGGTGGAGGAGGGAGGGCTGGACATAAAAACAACAGCCCACACATTGCCTCAGGGTGAGCAGGAAAATATCAGAGCAGTACCAGATACCTGCTGGGGAGTCAATCAGATCACAGTAGGTGAGAGCTGATTGACCAGCCACTCTAGGCTCTCCCTCCACCCACTTCCCATTGGAAGTGCTAAGCAATGTGCAGGTAGGAGGAGAGCAGCATAAAGCAAACACACAAAAAAGCACAGAATTATAATCCCTTTACTTTTGAAAGTGCTTTCTATTGTAGTCAATGTCTATGTCATCCAAATTAAATGTTAAAATATACCCAAAATAATCAATGAAACATGTTCCCATCCAAATAAAAATGACCAACACAGAACACAAAATACAAATTTTCCCATTAGAATTGTCTTTACATTGTCTAATTTGCAGTCCTCAGTTTCATTCCAGTCACATTTCTAAACCAACTATTCTTCATTCAAAGTCACACAGAAACTAGATCTACATTCCAAGGAAATGTGTGTGCATATACCAGTGTTGTAAGGTTTATGTGGAGATCATTAATTTGGGTTTGAATGTTTCTTTCCTTTAGTATGTGCTGATTCACCAAGAGTTAATGTATTTTAAAACTATTAGATATTTTTATGTTCTAACATAAATTCTCAAACTATAGGATTGCTTGAGTAACAATGCTATTATGAATTGGATTTGATTATAAAATATGTGTTATGCATGTGATGTTCCAATAAATGACTTTTCCTCTTATTAGCGATTAGTTAATAGGAAATAATATTGGAATTCCAAGAATAGCAACAGAATGGTGGTACTCTAAAGCACTGGACCATCAGGGCAAAGAAGAGACCGACTTGCTTAAGTTGCTTCCTAAGTAGTTTTAGGGAAGAATGGTTGAGTTTCAAGCCAGTTATCTCTCAAATGGATCTGTTCAAGACATGTTAGACCTGGGACCATGATACATTCACAAAAAAAATGGTACAATGTCAGGTGTATTAAACAATAGCCCAGGCTTTGCCTGGCACATCATAACGGTTTTGATAGCCATGTTTTGCATTTGGAACCTTCCACTTTTAGCATGGAAGAACTTCATAAATATTGTACACTAATAAGTACTCAAGACATATGTTTGAAATTTTTATGTAAATTCTATGAAAATTTATTCTGCTTTCACACTCATTTATAATTATTATGTCCATTAAAGGATATTTGTCTTTTTTTTTGAGACGGAGTCTCGCTCTGTCACCCAGGCTGGAGTGCAGTGGCCGGATCTCAGCTCACTGCAAGCTCCGCCTCCCGGGTTTACGCCATTCTCCTGCCTCAGCCTCCCGAGTAGCTGGGACTACAGGCGCCCGCCACCTTGTCCGGCTAGTTTTTTGTATTTTTAGTAGAGACGGGGTTTCACCGTGTTAGCCAGGATGGTCTCGATCCCCTGACCTCGTGATCTGCCCGTCTCGGCCTCCCAAAGTGCTGGGATTACAGGCTTGAGCCACCGCGCCCGGCCAGGATATTTGTCTTATAACAGTCCTCAAATGCCTTGCTTTCCAGTTTTAAATAGCTTTATTTTAACCCACCCTCTCTCCTTTCCTTTCTGTCTTAGAGGAGGAGGGAGATGTACACCTTGTTTCTTTCTGTTGCATTTTTGATCCCACCTGTTCCTGCCTCTTCAGGGGCTTTCAACCATCCATCACCACTCCCTACTTTCATCTCTTCTTTTCCACTAGACTATTCTCTTGAGTCTGTAATTAGGGACATGTCCCCCGATCTTAAAACTTCGCTGTATCTTTCAAGCAATTCTGCTTTATTCCTTATTTATTTAACCTTCAAATTTCTGAAAAGAATATTTATGCACTGTTTTTTTGTTTTTTGTTTGTTTGTTTTTGTTTTTTGAGACAGAGTCTTGCTGTGTCGCCCAGGCTGGAGTGCAGTGGTGCAATCTTGGCTCACTGCAACCTCCGCCTCCCAGCTTCACGCCATTGTCCTGCCTCAGCCTCCTGAGTAACTGGGACTACAGGTGCCTACCACCACACCCGGCTAATTTTTTTTTGCATTTTTAATAGAGACGGGGTTTCAGCGTGTTAGCCAGGACGGTCTGGACCTCCTGACCTCGTGATCCGCCCGCCTCGGCCTCCCAAAGTGCTAGGATTATAGGCTTGAGCCACCGCGCCCGGCCTATGCATTAATTATTTTTATTTTCCACATGCTCTTTAACCCTATGTCATTTCACTACTGTTCCTGCTATGCCCTGGGATCTCAAAGGTTGCTACTTACCTCTTTTAAAAATTCCTCTTGGATCTTGGTATCTGTCTTCTTCACTCGAGGGAATCTGGCCCCCTACTTTCTTAAAATATGCTTCCCCTTGGACACAGTGCTTTCCTAGTTCTTCTACTTTGATTGTTCCTTCTCTGTCTTCTCTTCCTACCCCACCCCACCTCCAAGTGTAGGGAGTATTTTGATCCTTAGCTCCTGTCTTCTTCCCTTGAAGGCTCCCTTTTCTGAAATGTCATCTAGTATCAGAGTTTCATTGTCTTCTCTCTGATGGCCTCCTGATCTAAATGTCAGTACGCGTCCTCTCTGAGCGCATGCATCTCAAGAGCCTGCTGGAGTTTTTCAGCTAGATGGCCTCTGGACACCTTCAAAACTGAGTCCACCAACTCATTCCGCACTGGTGTCAGCCTCTCCTGCTATGTTGCTGGGCCTGCTGATGGCCTTGCTTTCCTAGTCTTGGAGTAAGGAGGGTCAGCATTGACTCCTCCATCTCCTTCTTCCCAATGTCAATTAATTTTCAGATATCAATGGTTTTACTTGTGCAATAATTCTTATCTTTTTTTCGCTTTGTTCTCATGACCACTATCTAAATTCAAGCCCTCATTACTTCTCTCCTGAGCTATTATAATCATCTCTTAACTAATCTCCTCTGCTGGTCTCTTACTTCTCTGCACCATGCTATACACCTCTGCTATCCAATAAGGAGCTACTGGTCACAGGTAGCTAGTAAGCACTTGAAATATAACTAGTCCCACTTGAGATGTGCAGTAAGTATAAACACACCAGATACAGAATAATTTATACTAAAAAAATTTCAAATCTCATTAATAATTTTTATATTGATTACATGCTGACATGATAATATATTAAAATTAATTTCATCTTTTTTGTAATGACTAGAAAATCTAAAACTGCATGTATGGCTTTAAATATATTTCCATTAGCTAGGGCTGCTAGAGAGCATAGTAAGGCTGGTGTTATTTTTCTTCTCAACAGCTTTGACTGCTTCTCATTACCATAAAATTATATTAACAATAGAAGCAACAACTAACATATTATTTTACAAAGTAATACATGTAATATCTGCCTCCTTCAGTATCAAATTCAAATCTATTAGTTCAACATTTCATGCCCTGAGCCATCTGGTGCCAACCTACATTTTCCATTCATTCATTCACTTATTCCACAGATATGAATTCTCTGCCTCTGTCCTCTTGTTTATTCTTCACATCCCTCAAAACCTTGTCTGCCACATTCATTACCCTGCATTCACACTGTTCTCTCTTTGTTAATAATGTTCTTTTTGCTGAGATCTCTTTTCGTTTTCACATGTTTACATCATTTCCTTCTTCATCATCTTTAATAAAATCTTCCACACTTCACCCATGCCAAGAAAGTACTCTGTGTCCCCAAAATGTCAGCACTCTGTAGTGTGTGAATTTTCCATAATCAGAAAAGCCATGCTTCCTTGCTCATTCATCCATTCAAGTCAAGTCAAGCCTGTTGACCTCTCTCCCACCAGACCTGGTAGGAAGCCCTATCTCCCTTCCTTGCTCACACCCTCATGGACCCATACAAGAACCCTGAGGCTTAGGTGGTCTTGGTAAATAGGAAAAGACTTGGCAACAGACAGTCCTGGCAGCTCCTCACCCAGGCCAGAGTGGTGTTGCAGCAGCACCATAGGCGGCCTTTATGCTTCACACAATCCCCAGCTGGGGTACAAATCCTAGATCCCCGGGCACCCCAACAGGACTCTGTAGTTCTCATCTGGAACTCAGCTCTTCTGATCTGATCATCCCTCCCTTGAATACAACACCCCAATTTCCACTTCCAAACCCCTCTCCAGATCAATCCCCTTCCTCTTTCAAAATCCATAACAGGAAGCAGAAACCAAGATTACAATTGGTTTCCCAATATGTCACCCTGTTTCTTCTCTGTCTCTCCTAACGGGTTTCCAGAGTCCAAAATTTCTTCCTCAGAGAAGGTTCAACCCCTTCCCCTTCCAACCCTCACTAGCCAGATAGTCACTACATTCTTTGGGCTTTCACAGAATCTTTTTTCTTATTAGAGACAGAGTCTCACTCTGTTGCCAGTGTTGGAGTGCAGTGGCTCAGCTATGACTTACTGCAGCTTCAAACACCTGTGCTCAAGTGATCCTCTCACTTTAGCCTCCCAAGTAGCTAGGACTACAGGTGTGCACAGCCATGCCTGGCTATTTTTTAAAATGTTTTTTGTAGAGACTGGCAGCAGGGGTCTCATTATGTTGCCCAGGTTGGTCTTGAACTCCTGGCCTCAAATGATTCTCCCACCTCAGCCTCCTAAAGTGCTGGGATTACAGGCATGAGCCACCATGCCTTGCCAGCATCTTTATTAAAGCATTTCACTTTATGTTGTTCTCAATACATGCTAGATACTCTGTGTACGTTATCTCATTTAATCCTCATGTATTACTTTACTTAGGATAAGCTAATTGTCTGAGATCACACAGCTAGTAAATAGAGGAACTGAGATTTTTAAACAAAGCCGTGCTGGTTCCAAAGTCTGCATTTAGCCATTAACTTGTATTTCCTTTGCTTAATTATGATGAAATGAAGCCCCTGAACAGGTATCTCATCATCACTACCAGATGTTAGGAACACTGCCCTTTCTGTGCTTAGCTCAGAGATGTGAATGGAAAGTATTTGTGGGATCCCTTCCTCCCGGAAGGGAAAACTTGGAGAAATTTGAGTCTAAGCTCTTAAACTCTCCAGTACCCCAAAGTATTTTTAAATGTCATTTCTGCCTCTTTATGATATAACATTAAAGGCCTAACTGAAGAACAAGGTTCCCTTTACTCATTGTGTCATTCCTGCCCTAAATAGCCCTAGTCTTCCTACCATGAGGAGAAATCATTCCTTGGCATATATGCTGGGTAACCTCACTGGGGATGCCGTGATGGAAAGTAGGTTATCTGATTACCAACATTATCGTCGTATTATTGTCCTCGAGTTTGGCTGACAAAAAAAAAAAAAAAAAAGCATTCTTCCTAGAGCATGTCTTATGCATTGACAAGTTTCACTTGTGTGTTAGAACAAAGCATTGCAAATTTACTCAATAAAGAAGATTCATATGTACTCCTGAACTGAAAATAAAAGTTGAGAAAGGGGGAAAAAAAAGAAGAAGAAGATTCTTAGGTTTCAACTCCAAAAGTAAAGTTTTCTTTTGAACATTTTAAATTACACACACACACACACACACACACACACACACACATTTAACGTGAGGGGATATATACAGTAAAGGTAGAACAACAATAAAGCCAACTGAAATCCACATGAGAAGTCTTTGTCTTCATCTGAGAACTGACAGACCTGCTACTTTCAGTAAACAGCCTCTGTTATGCATTTTGGGGGTGAAATCTCATTTCTCTTCTTCTGCTGTTACTATGGTTACCATTCTACAGAATCCCTGCACACACCAATTAAAAAAAAAAAAAAGGAAAGGAGAGCACAAACATAAATTTAAATATTAACACACCCCCTCCAAGCTGGAGGATTCACTGCCAGGAACTTGCCTGGAGCCTGGTTAGGAATCTTTTGGCCCTGTATCCCAGTGTTGCCCATTAATCCCATTTCCAGTGCTACTGTGGAAGGCACCAGATATCTGGAGTGGGTGGAGAGGCTGAGCCAGGCTTGGCTTCTTGTGATCACAGAGCCCTGACACCTGAGTCACAGGGTCCTAACCTTTTGTAGACTGACACAAGTGACTTGTGAGAAGCCAGGAGCCAAAGGCCTGGGTTTTAGGGAGGTGGGAACACTAGGCATGAGGTGGAACAAGCATAGCTGCCCAAGATCCAAATAATTTTTGCCAAATTTCTTTCTTAAGGCAGATCTATCATGGATCCTCAGTTTCTTAAACTCTTATGTAAGGACAAAATAATAATACCTGTACCGCAGGGCTCTTGTGAGAATTAAATATGATAGTCACAGTGAATATATCTTGGGAACTCATGGTACTGCAAAAATGCAGTTTCTAATCATTGTGGCTATGTGACAACAAAGTCAGCCACCACTACCATGACTGGAAGAAGTTTCCCATGAGTTCTATCAAACTATCTGCACTGAGGCTTCCCTTGTCACTCATTTCTGCCTTTCATTCTAAATATCTTGTCTTTGCACTCAAAGAAGAAAACCGGGCCAAGAACTTAATCACAAGTGAATTTCAGTCCTTATTTGTTGCATTCACATATACTTCACCCTCTGCACATGGAAACAATGTTTTTTGTTGTTGTTTTGTTTGTTTGTTTTTTGAGACAGAGTTGCACTCTGTTGCCCAGGTTGGAGTGCAATGGTGTAATCTCAGCTCACTGCAACCTCTGCCTCCCAGGTTCAAGCGATTCTCGATTCTCGTGCCTCAGCCACCCAAGTAGCTGGAACTACAGGCACCTGCCATCACGCCTTGCTAACTTTTGTATTTTTAGTAGAGATGGGGTTTCACCATATTAGCCAGGCTGGTCTTGAACTCCTGACCTCAAGTGATCTGCCCATCTCTGCCTTCCAAAGTGTTGGAATTACAGACTTGAGCCACAGCGCCTGTCCAGAAACAGTTTTTAATAAAACTTTATTTTCCCTTGGCAATAAGAATGCTTAGAAATGCCAGCTCTCAGGACACAAATAGGTCCACAATCAATTCTAAGCTAAAAACAGAACGTTTAAGTAAATTTTAAAATGGAAAGATGTATTCAACCTATTCTTCCTTTGATGACCAATTCCAAAAATGTTCAAAGATTTTTTTTTTTCCATGAGGACAGTGGGTCTAATGTTTGGGCATGGGTATTTCCAGGTACAATAACTCATTTAAACTCATTAATAAAAATGAAGCATGACTGGAAGTCATTTTTTACTCCAAAAGTAATGGCACAGTATATGACTTTTTATTGCCTTAATCTTATTTCTGAGGGAAATGGTGTCATCTTAACTACCTTATAAGGAAAAAAGGAATGTAAGGATAAGAGTCAGGAAACAGAGTCTAGTTTTCACTTTGCCATCAACGTGATGGGTAATGTTAGAAACAC
This sequence comes from Piliocolobus tephrosceles, assembly GCF_002776525.5. Classification (NCBI taxonomy): domain Eukaryota; kingdom Metazoa; phylum Chordata; class Mammalia; order Primates; family Cercopithecidae; genus Piliocolobus; species Piliocolobus tephrosceles. Next base: position 97,097,773 of record NC_045441.1, read on the forward strand.
CACTTAACCCTCATCTACCTATTCGCTCATTTGCAAAATGAATAGCACTTTCCCTATTCATCTTGCTGTAAACAAAATGATTGATGTCAATGTGCTCTGGACATAAATAATGTTTAATGCTATGCCAAGCCTGCATTGTTTACATTTTTGTTAACGTTTGCTCTTAAAGGAAGAAACTGTTAAGTTTGCAATGAAGCATGACCAAGCTCTTATATTTAAGATACTATCTTGGTATCACCCTTGCGCAGGCCATGTTGGAAAGGTCTGTCTGCCGCCAGCCTGGTTCCATGACTCAAAGACCTTTGGAGAAAGTACTGCAAGAGAATGAGGGACTTCTTTGTGTTAGCTTTTGGTGCACCAGTATTGTATCGTTAATTACAGACTGTTTTTCCTCCCCAAAGAGACCTAATGACTCGTAATAAGATGAATTAGCTCAATCTGTTACGTTAATTTCTTTTTATTGGGAGGTTTAAATCATTAAACTAATGATCTCATCCATATTTTGAAGCAAGTTAATAAAACGCATGCAGTTATAATCACATTTAACCCAAAAACTATATCAAACTTGGTAATTTGCTTTAAAAGATTCCATTTATTTCAGTTGTGCTTTCTTACCAGTAGAAGAAAAAAGGAAAATACTGCTGGAAATAAAGAAAATAATAAAACAAGCCAGCAGATTAAAAAGGTATTTTACAATTTTTGTTTTTCCAAATGCAGTAAATTAAATGTATTATTCTTTAACGTAAGACTGAGTCAGAAAGATGAGCAGTGTATATGGATGGGTGGATGTCTGCACTGACAATGCATTGCCTACTGATGTGATGGCTGTTTACAGGACTGATTCAGTCCGAGAAGTGATGGGAAAGTCAGTAGATATTTAAGCCTCAGAGGTTCCACAGGTAACCCTAAGACTTTGTTTTAATAGTGACATCATTCTTCTGAGGTTTGTCCTCAGAAACACTTGAGGCAGCTAGACAGCTTCTGGGAATTTATTTCAACAAACTAACAATTTTATCAATATCTCTTTGATTCCTTCTAATCAACTGGAGATCAATACTCAATACTTTAAGAAACAAAGTTGAAAGAATTTTTAATAGCTTAGTTTATAATTTTACCAAGTGTTGCTTACTAAAATTTGCTTTATAAAACTGAAAATGTCAACATTTCACCTTTATGAAGGAAACAAGATAATTAGTTAATTAAATGATAAATAGACATATATACTAAACCACAATTTCAGTGCTGAGAACTTTGTGTGTTTACAAAGGCTGAGGTCCTGTGGTTTTTGTGCTAATATCTCTTCAATCCACTCATCTCCTCTTTCCCAGTTACTCTTGACTACTTCAAACTTCCATTCCCTCTCACCTGGACCATTATAATATTGCTTTTTGGTCCCCTGCTTCACATCTTTCCCGCTTTTACCACCTTTACCTCTCCACAGAGGGCAGAGTGAATTTTCTAAACACAAATCAGATTATTCGCCAGCCTAAAATTCTTGAGCAAATCCTTGCCCATAGAGTAAATCCTCCTTTGTGTTCAGATGTGATTGCATACAGTTCTGTAAATGCCCTGTGCTCTTCCGCGTCTACCAGCCTCCTCTCCCAAGAACAGCCCCACTAGCCTTCCAAATGCCTTGTCATCCTTCAAGTGGCAGGTGTCCCTGAGATGCCTTCTCAAACCTGCCGCATCTCTCCTATAATCCCAGACAGCTTTACCCTCTGGCTTAACCTATATAGAGTTATCTCAGTATGTACACTTGTCATTTTATATTGCAACTTGGTATTTACCTCTTGCCTCTGAATCTTTATCTTTAATATATCCCCAGGGTTTATCACAATACCTGCAAAAAGAAAAATGCTCAATAAATGTTTATTGATTGAAGGAGGAAAGAATAAAGGAAGGAACAAGCTGTATGGTTTGGTGTATCCTTTTGAATTCCCAGTATTATTCCTTGGTTAATCATAGGTATATTTTCACAGACTCTTTACAATGTAATAAACCAATATCATATACCATTTTAATGCTGGTTTCCTTTCAAAAGCATTCGTTCTACTAATTTAAAAACCATTAAGTAAGATGAAGCCTCAAAACCGGTCAACTGAACAGCTGTAGTCACTTGGGAGCAGTTAGCATTCTATAGAGTTAGTTGTTAATATGATTTAAACTGAAGGCAAATCTTTTTAGTTTTTAAGCTAAGAGTAAATAAGATGCTAATAAAATTTGGAGTTCTATCTAAAGGCTCCTTTTTTTTTTTTTTTTTTTTTTTTGCATGAGTTTTTATTGTTGTGAACTGTAGAACTAAAGATACACCTCTATCTCCTAAACATAATGGTGAATCATACTGATAGTCACTCACGCCTCACGCCTCTTCTGGAGGTTTGAGGCTGTATTTCCCAGGCCTTGCTTTTCTCTGACGTCCACGGTAAACTACCCTGAATTGAAAGGTTGTGGATTGGTTGACCTGATACAGCCTGGGGCTCAGACATGTCAAGAGGCATATCTGAAAGAAAGTTGGAAAGAAAGTTCTAGAAATGATAGATTCCAATTTGAAATAGGGAGAAAAGGAAACCTGACAGGAAACCAAATATATTCTGCAGCTATGTTTAGACTCTGTGATTGAATTAGCAGTAGCGTAGTTGATTTGGAGATTGTTGTCCATTTTCTTTTTCTGGCTGTAATAACTGGATTTCTGAAAAATAAGTTAGATCAGTTGTACTGTTCTAGGAATCAAATTAACTGAAAGGAATTTCAAAATATTCAGATTGTGGTCTGATTATTGTAAATGCATTTGGACAATGGGGTGGAAATTAGATTCCTAAAGATACCTACAAGAAAAAAATGATTTTGTGAAAATAGACATGAATCATCTAACTCTTTACATACCAATATTGAGATTGTATGGATATCAAAAATTAATTCAGCTTTTTTTCACATCCACAAGAGCTGCAGATGTAGTCTCCTAACTGTGTAGCACATTGCTTTCTATGTTATATGATGGAACAAAATGCAACTTGCTTGTTAACACCTGAAAGAGTTACAATTTGTTGTCTTTGTCCCATGGATTGGAATTTGGAAATAAATTCCTCTTTTACTTGAAAAATAGGGAAGAAGCCACTGTTTAGTGCTTCAGTTTAAGAACTGTGCTTCAGTTTAAGAAGCATAAAGCTATTATGCTTACTACCAAATTAGGGGTTTAAAAAAAGGTTTTACATTCTTATTTGAAGCAAAAATGATGTATAGCAAAAGAGTATAGAAATGGCATCTACAGGTTGGCTAAGCCATCTGGACTCTGACCACATGAATTCTTACTGCCCTGGGTCCCATTCTCAAGCCACATTAAGATTACAGAACATTGTGTTTGTTGTTCAGGGTGAACCTAGGATGCTGTGTTCTACCTGCCCCCATCACACACCACCTCCCAATGTATTTGTGCAAGATCCTTGCCAGGCAGATAAAATGGACTAAGAAATGTGACCTGCCTAAAGTGCTTTTCCAGCCCTCGCAACTCAGAGGATTTCCAAGAACATTTATTTTTTCCAATGTCAGTATTGTTAGGGCATAAATAGTATTCTTATTGTTTACACAACTCTATTCCATAGTAACTTACAGGATGGTTCTGATAAGTCTAGTTTTCGGGGTATTAGCTTATAAAATGATAAGACTCAGTGATACCTGGGTTCTCAGAAAAGGGCATTCTTTTACACTTACAGTGATAGTATAAATCATTTCAAATTTTCTGGAAGTTAATTAAGAAATAATAACAGCCTTAAAATTTTCCAAACTCTCGACCCAGCAATTTATTTCCAGAAATTTATAGAAAAATGTAACAACATACGCTTGCAAGTATTTAATTATACAACGGCTCACCACATGTTTTGTCAAAAAAAAAAAAAAAAAAAAAACTAGTAACAACCTAAATACCTCCTAATAGGGCATTGGTTAAATAATGTTAAGCTTTATAAGATAGTAGAATACTAAGAAGGTATAAAAAGATGTTCACATATAATTTTAAGTATAAAGCACGTTAAAAAGCAGAATGAACAATGCTATCCCATTTTGGTAAAAAGAAGCACACACATGCACACATATATGAATGTGTGTGTGTGTCTGTAAAAAATGACAGGAAAAAATTAGCTTTTTCTGGCTTGTGAAATTGTAAGTACTTTTTGTATTTTTCTTTCTGCTCACCTGTATTTTTCTAGATTTTCTATAATGAATGTTTGTTTATTTTATGAGAAACAAAGAAAACATTTTTATTTGCTCAAGGCAATTGTTTCCCAAATATTCTTCAGTATTCTATTTCATAGTTGGATCATTTCCATGTTTAAGAGTTTTTATTTTAATTTTAATATTTTTATTTTTCTTTTGAGAAAGGGTCTTGCCCTATCACCCAGGTTGGAGTGCAGTGGCGTGATCTTGGCTCACTGCAGCCTCCACCTCCAGGGCTCAAGTGATCTTCCTACCTCAGCCTCCTGAGTAGCAGGGACCACAGGCGTGCACCACTATACCCAGCTAATTTTTGTATTTTTGGTAGAGATTGGGTTTTGACAGATTGCCCAGGCTGGTCTCAAACTTCAGGGCTCAAGCAATCTGCTCATCTCACCCTCCCAAAGTGTTGGGATTATAGGCGTGAGCCACCACATGCAGCAGAAGTTTCCTTCTGAAGTTCATCCAACATTTATTTAGCATTTATGTAAGCCCATCTCTTTTCATTTGACTCTTGCTTTGTAGATCTTATTTTGTTTTTATTTGTTTGATAATGAAAAATAACTGGTCGGCACATTTATGCAATCCATTCTGTACTACAGAAGCTAGTAGTCAAGTCACCTGTTACTCATTTTTCTCTCCAGGCCAGACTCCATTCCTTTCATCTGTCTTCATGAATCTATTTTCTATTCCTTTCATCTTTATTTGTTGTTCACCTCTGAACACTCTCTACTTCTTCATGTGGAATTTAAAATGCAGTGACCAAACTGAAGACAATCATAGAAAAATATGGCTTAGCCAAACTACAATGGAAGGAGTTGTCCTTAACCCTTAGCTGTTGAAGAACATGATATGTTTTTTAATTTTTTAAGTCATTGTCAATCACATATTTACCTTATGTTTATAAACAGGATTTCCCAGGATTTTCTATTTTTTGGCTACATTTTCATCTTACATTTTACTCTAATTTTTAATGTCTGCCATTAGCTTTTTGTCCTAAATCTTTGATCACTTATGTGTTTCCCTTATGACATTAAATTACATCCTTTGGATAGGAAAATTTCTCAAAAATATCAGTGTCATTTGGAATTCAGTCAGTGATGTTAAAAGCAATAGTAATCCTCCTGATTGAGAATTCTCTGCAGATCTGATGAATGCATTCCTGATTCTGGGTTACGAATATTTAATACAAATATAGGGGCCTCAGGGCTGATTCCAATACATACTACATCATCTTCTCCTCCAGGTTATATGTTTAATTTAACTATCTACCCATATTACTATAGGACAATCAACACCTTATTTCTACCTTATTGATGAGACAAGGTTTGTAATACCATTAAAACCGGAATTCAAGGTAACTTAACTCAGGTCATTATCTCTTTGTTTTCATTGTGTTGCAATATTACAAAAAGAAATATAATTGGTTCTGCATGCTTTGTTCTTCATAGACTTATTGTGGAGGCTTTTTGTTGGCTAATCATCAACAGTGGAACAGTTGGCCTGATGAAATTTTTTTAGCCTTCAAGGATTGCAAAGTCACACTGCTATGTGTATACATATATGTGTACACATATATACTGTTCTGTATACATGCATATACTGTGTATACACATATACAGCTATGTGTACACATATATGTATATACATACTATGTATACATAGAAGTTAGCACATCAAAGCAGAACTCTTCAACATTTACAATTGTGTCAGAGTGGCACTGGCTTCCAAAATCAATATTCCGCTAGATAAGCATTAAAGGAAAGGTATATTACTTTTCTGTCCTGTGGGACATACATCATATAACCCAGTGGAATTTTTGTCTTCTAACTCCATGATTATATTCAATCATGAACAGGGGAAAACATTTTACCTGGGCTGCATTTATTTTTAAAGCCGTCACATTCAAATGAGATATGGAAATGGAAAGCTTTCATATTGCTGATGCTGAGGAGCAAATTAGAAGCAAATGATGATAATTATAAAGTTCAACCTTGTGTTCTCCTGTATATGCCAAAAGGTAATGAGAATGAAGAGGATAAAAAGTTGAATCTGGTAAAGATGAAGAATGGTGAGCTGTCAGTGAGTTCCAGACGAAGGAGGCATGATAACGCACTGGATTTCATGGAGAAAATTGTCTGAGCATGGATGACTGACTTGTTTTGTTTGATAGGAAACAAAATTTAAAATCTTTGGGAATATTGCAATCAGTTAATTATCATATATAAAAATATATTTATATATCCAAAAAGATAAGCACAAAGTGATGAATGAATGATTATAGTAGAAGAATCCAATTGAGTATTCAAATATGAATAAATGAAATTAATGGAATTAGTCACTGTTACAATTACCAAAGCATGTTATTGTAATATAAAAGCTAATCTCTTTCAGGTAGATTAATGAAAAGTCCTTAAAAAGTTACTCTTCTCCATTTTCCAAGGTCATAGGTATAGACCAGAAGCTGTACATAGAAAGGACATCTTGCATATATCTTTCCCTCCACAGGCAGTAAGCCTAAAATGGACTTAATTACACGTAATACATAGACATTTATTTGAAAATAATGTAATGAACTCACTGGAGTAGCATGAAAACTGATTTTTTTTTTTTTTTTTTTTTTTTTTTTTTTTTTTTTTTTTTTGAGATGGAGTCTCACTCTGTTGCCAGGCCAGAGTGCAGTGACACAGTCTTGACTCACTGCAACTTCTGCTTCCTGAGTTCAAGTGATTCTCCTGCCTCAGCCTCCCAAGTAGCTGGGACTACAGGCACCTGCCAACACACCCAGCTAATTTTTGTACTTTTAGTAGAGATGGGGTGAAAACTGATTTTATAGGGAAATCCCCTCTGCAACCCCACCACCGCAATACCTCAGAGTATACTAAGCACATTCCATCCCACTTGTTATTCCATGGCTGAACTCCTACTCATTCTTCAGGACGCAGCTTAGATGCACCTTCTCTGGGAAGCCTTGCCTGAGCCCTCAAGGCTCCCAAGTGTTCCCATGACATTGCTGTGCATATCATGTTCTCTGCCACTTATCCCAGGATACGTTCACTTATTTGTCTCTGCCACTAGACCATGGTAAAGTCCTGAGGCTGTGCTTCACTCTCACCTTTGTATATCCAGCACCTACTGTGGTTCCTGACACTAATTCCTGTTCATTAGATACATATAATCTCATTCGAGCCTCAGTGCAACACTAAGAGGTATAAATCAGGATTAAACTCCCTATTTAGTAATGACGAAAATGAGGCTCTTGGATCTTCTGTGATTTCTACAAGGTCATACAGACAGTGAAATAGCTGTGATTCAAACATTTGGTCATGGAACCCAACGAAGATAAAATTTTAACAGGAGTATCCAAGCAATTCCAAATGCAGCAGACATTTGGATTAAATTTAAAGAAAAGGGGGCGGGGCACAGTGGCTCAAGCCTGTAATCCCAGCACTTTGGGAGGCCGAGATGGGCAGATCACGAGGTCAGGAGATCGAGACCATCCTGGCTAACACGGTGAAACCCCGTCTCTACTAAAAATACAAAATATTAGCCGGGCGTATTGGCGGGCGCCTGTAGTCACAGCTACTCGGGAGGCTGAGGCAGGAGAACGGCGTGAACCTGGGAGGTGGAGCTTGCAGTGAGCCAAGATCACGCCACTGCACTCTAGCCTGGGCAACAGAGCAAGACTCTGTCTCAAAAAAAAAAAAAAAAAAAAAAAGAAAGAAAGAAAAGGGTATGGGAGTAACTAGTGATCTTTGAAAGCAGTCTCAGCAAAAGACTGAGGGATAGAAATACAAATCCAGGAGATTTAGAAAAAACAAATTGTGATTAAAGGGAAGTAATATAAATAGCTGACTAAGTCACAAAGTATTCCATTGGAGACCACAGAAATGTGGACAGTCTCTAAGACACATATTAAGAAAATTATTTTTTAGAAGAGAGAGCTGGTGTCTCCATTTATACATTGCATTAAATGAAAATAAAAGAGATCAAATTTGTGTGAAGCAGCCAACAGTACTGAAAGGGGAGTTTATAACACCAAATACATTAGGAAAATTTATGCATACATTAGAAAAAAGGAGACATCTCAAATCAATAATCTAAGCTTCCACCTCCAGATCCTAGAAAAAGCAGAGCAAAATAAAACCAAAGCAAGCAGAAGGAAATAAATAATAAAGGTAAGAGCATAACTCAATGAAATTTAAAACAGAAGAAAAAAAAGAGAAAACCAAAGGGCTGTGTTGTTTTTAAAGATCAATAAAATTGACAAACCTCTAGAAAGATGACAAAAATAGAGAGGAGACACAAATCAATATTAACAATGAAATAGGTATATCACCACAAGCCCTGCAGACTTTGAAAGATTAAGAGTATATAATGAACAACTCTATATGATAAATTCAACAAATTAGAGAAAATGAACCAATTTCTGAACAAACACAAATGACCACAACTCAAGCAATATGAATTAGATAATTTTAATGTCCTATAAGTATATAGGAACCTAAATTCATAATTTAAAAACTCCCTTGTATAAGAAATTGTCAGGCCTAAATGGTTTCACTAGAGAATTCTACCAGAAAATAGAATAGAAGGGAATGCTTCCCAATTTATTTTGTAAACCTAGTATCATCCTGATACCAAAACCAAAGACAGTACAAAAAAGAAAGGAAGAAAGGGGGGAAAAAAGGAAAGAAAGAAAGGCACAAACTACAGACCAACATTTCTCGTGAATATCAACTCAAAAGTCCTAAACAAAATACTGACAAATAGAATTGAACAATATGTATAAAGAATTACACACCAATACCTAGTGGGACTTATTCCAAGGATACAAAGCTGGTTTAATATTTAAAAATTAATCAGTGCAATCCACCACATTCACAAGCTAAAGAAGAAAAATCACATGATTTTATCAATAGCTATAGAAAAAGCATTTGATAAAAGCCAACATCCATTCATGGTTTAAAAAAAAAATCAGAAAAACATGATAGAGTGAAACTTTGTCAACATGATAAAAAGCAGATGCAAAAACCTTACAGCTAGTATTATACATAATGGTGAAAAATTAAATGCTTTGCCCATAAAATCAAGAGCAAGGCAAGGACGTCTACTCTCACCACCCTTATTCAACATAGTGCCAGAAGCTGTAACTGGTACAATAAGGCAAAATAAAGTAAAAGACAGACATACAGATCCAAAGAAAAAGTAAAGATTTTCCCTATTTTCAGAGGGTATGACTATCTATGTAGAAAGTCTCAAGGAATCTACAAAATACTCCTAGAACTAAAGTAAGGTCCACAAGTTCACAAGATATAATATAAACATATAAAAAGCAATTGTATTTTACATATTAGCAATCAACATGGGATATCAAAGTTAAAGTGCAGTACTATTTATAATGACTAAATAGAATGAAAAATATGAGATACTTTATGTAAATCTAACACATGTACAGGACTTGTATGCTGAAAACCAAATAATGCTGGTGAGTGAAATCTCAAAACTGAATACATGGAGAGACCTACCATCTTCATGGGTTGGAAGACTCACTATAATAGAGTTATTCTTTCCCAAATTGATTACAGGTTTAGCACAATTCCTATCAAAATCTCAGCAAGACTTTCTGTAGATACAGAAAACACTATTCTATTCTAAAATTTATATTGAAAGGCAAAGAAACTGGGGTAGCTAAAACAGCTTTGAAAATGAAGAGTAGAATGGGTAGAATCTATATATTCAATCTCAAGAATTGTTTTCTAGCTAAAGTAATCAAGACTGTGGTATTGGTGGAGGGATAGACACATAGATCAATGGAACAAAGTGGAGAACCCCAAACAGACAAGGTTGCAAAAGCATTTCAATAGATAGGCTTTTCAACAAATGCTACTGGAGCAACTGGACATTCCTAGGCATGAAAATGAATCTTGACCTAAGTCTGACACTTAATACAAAAATTTACTCAAAATGGATTGCAGTGTTAAATATAAAACTGTAAAATCTTTAGGATAAAATCATAGTGAAAATTCTTTGTGATCTAGGGCTAGGCAAAGAGTTCCTAGACTTGACATCAAAAACACAGTGCATAAAATGAAACACTGACAAGTTGAATTTCATCAAAATTTAAAACTCTTGCCCTGTGAAAGATCTTGTTGAGAGAATTAAAGTATAAGCTACCGAGTGGAAGAATGTATTTGCAAACTATGTATTTGAAAAAGGAACAGAAAACCAAATACCACATGTTCTCACTTATAAGTGGGAGCTAAATGATGAGAACACACGGACACATAGAGGAGAACAATAAACACCAGGGTCTATCAGAGGGTGGAGGGTGGAGGAGGAAGAAGATCAGGAAAAATAACTATTGGGTACTAGGCTTAATACCTGGGTGATGAAATAATCTGTACAACAAACCCCCATGACATGAGTTTATCATTATAACAAATCTGCACTTGTACCCCTGAACTTAAAATAAAAGTTAAAAAAGAAAGAAAGAAAAAGGACTAGTATCTAGACTATATAAAGAACTATCAAAACCCAACGGTAAAAATACAAACCAATTAGAAAATGGACAATAGACATTTCACTGAAGAAGATATACAGATGGCAGATAAGAACAGGAGAAAATGTTCAGTGTCATAAGCTGTTAGTGATATGCAAACTAAAACCACAGTGAGGTATCACTAGACACCTATCAGAATAACTAAAATAAAAAAATAGTGGCACAACAAATTGTGGCAAGCAGATGGAGAAACTTAATCACTCATACATTGGTGGTGGGAATGTAAAATGATACAGCCACTCTGGAAAACAGTTTGGCAATTTCCTAAAAAACTGAAACATGCAATTACTGTAGGATCCAGCACTTGCACACCTGGACATTTTTCCCTGAGAAATGAAGACTTATGTTCACCCCAAAACCTCTACATAATTATTCATGGCAGCTTCATTGGTAATAACCAATAATTGGAAGCAACCCAGATGTCTTTCAGTGGGTGAATGGTTAAAGCAAACTGAGGTACATCCATACCATGGAATATTGCTTATTAGTTTAAAGGAACAAATTGTTGATACATACAGTGACCTACATGAAACTATGCATAAAAGACTATGCATTGGTTATGGTGTACACTGCTTGGGTGATGGGTGCACCAAAATCTCAGAAATCACCACTAAAGAACTTATTTATGTGACCAGACACCACTTGTTCCCCCAAAAACCTATTGAAATAAATTGAGATTCTAAATATGTCCTCTGAGAAACTAAAGTGACTGGTTCTAATAGTGATAATTTTCTTTTCTTTTCTTTTCTTTTCTTTTCTTTTGTGGGCGGGGAGGGTGGGACAGAGTCTTGGCTCTGTCACCCAGGCTGGAGTGTGATGGCGCAATCTTGGCTCACTGCAACCTCCACCTCTCAGGTTCAAACGATTCTCCTGCCTCAGCCACCTGAGTAGTTGGGATTGCAGGCACGCTCTACCACACTCAGCTAATTTTGTATTTTTACTGGAGACAAGGTTTCACCATGTTGGCCAGACTGGTCTCAAATTCATGGCCTCTAGTGATCCACTTGCCTCAGCCTCCCAAAGTGCTGGGATTACAAGTGTGAGCCACTGCATCTGGCCCTAACAGTGATTTCTTTATGGAGCATTTTAAACAAGGGTAGGTATTTAGGAGTCATGTAATCATTTATCAGATATTTTTTGTGTGGCTACCATGGGTCAGACATCTTCAAGCACTGGCGATTCACACCATAAACTCATGCACTGCCTTCAGAGAGCTTTTCATCTAGCAGGCTCTATGTGTTGCTGTGATTAAAGTGGGATACAGGCTGGGCGTGGTGGCTCACGCCTGTAATCCCAACACTTTGGGAGGCTGAGGTGGGTGGGTCAGTTGAGATCAGGAGTTCAGAGCAGCCTGGCCACATGGTGAAACCCCATCTCTACTAAGAATACAAAATTTAGCCAGGTGTGGTGACACAAGCCTGTAAATCCCAGCTACTCGGGAGGCTGAGGCAGGAGAATCACTTGAACCTGGAAGGTGGAGGATGCGGTGAGCCGAGATGGCACCACTGCACTCCAGCCTGAGCAACAGAGTGAGGACACCTTCTCAAAAGAAAAAAAAAGAAAGTAGGACACAGGAAAAGGCAGCTAGCCAGCTGACCTGAGTATCACAGAAGCCTTACCAGTGAGATGATGCTTGAGTTATATCTTGGAGGATGAGCAGTTATTCTCTTTTAAATTGGCGATGAGGCAGCTCTTTTATCTGTCCGTCCAGCTCTTGGCCCTTCCCTAAGCTTCCTTTAGAAACCCTAGGTATAATTTGATGTCTATGGATATGGTTCTCTTTCAATGACCTACAGAAGACACAAAACTTGCTTCATCTAACTTGATTCCCACAAGGTGATAAAAATAAAATATGTATTAAAATAAAAACCATCTAGAGGCTACATACCAAGCTGACCTTCACCCAATTTTAATTTGTTTTTTTACTCAGAAAACTTTATTTTTCAATGTATATTACAATTATAAGAAGATTGAAATATCCAGATTACTGGAAAGTAGACCAGCAGTTCTCAACTAGTAGGTAGGATGATAGGGGTGGGGTGAGAAGTGGAGTGTAACTTCAGCCCATCTGACTTATCTGTGCAGAAACGTTCCTAAAGAAAATGTGTGGTACATGTTCTAGTGCTGGGAAAATGGTTGATAACTCCCAGCATGGAAGGTGACCTATTGTGGAATCTGTGAATTTGTACATTATTAAATTAACTACCATCAGAAAAGAGAACGTGAGGGAGAAACAGAAACAGGGAATTTCACTTTTTATTTTGGAACTGTACCTGGTGTTCCTGTGGTTTTAATTCCAACCCAGCTGTGTATGAAGAAGTGATAACATAGAGGAGATCCCCATTACATGGTCAGTCCTAATGCATCGAGCGGAGGCAATAATTAAAGATGGAGAGCAACAAATTCAAATGCAATTTCTCTCTCCCCTCCTAGTATTCACCCTCCTCCTATTTTCCCAGAACAGCAGTTCTCCATTTTGGCTGTGCATCAGGGAAGCTTTAAAAAAATACCAATGTCTGGATCCCATCTCCAAGAATTCTGATTAAAGTGGTCTTGGGTATCTGCTAGGCAACAGCATTTTTAAAGGTCTTCAAGTGATTGCAAAGTACAGCTAAGGTTGAGAACCGCTGGTTAAACAGGTCCACAGCCTGTTTGAATCTCATTTGTGGGTACACTTATGTTTGTTTCAAATAAACACTGACAGGACAAGGTCAAAATGTGTGTGTGTGGATCATGTCACTGTGGCTGTAGTGATGAGGTTGTTAAGTACATAATGGTTTTAAGGTAGAGGATTTATTAATAAATGAAATCGACTGACATTTTTGGTTATTAGCTCTCTTAATGTATCCTAGCCTCCCTGGCTGTTTTTCAGCTCCTGAAACACATTCCATGTTTTCTCCAGCCACAGAGCTTTTCGACATTTGCCATTCTCCGACACAGATCAAGAAGCTCTTTCTCTTTCTTTCTCTCTCTCTCTCTACCCAGCCCCCATTCTTCTCTATTTTGCCTAATAATTTTCTACTTCATCAGATCTCATTCAGCCTTCACTTTTTCAGAGAAGTCATCCTCTTAAGCTACCATGAACTTCTCCTTCCCAGTACTTATCACAGTTATAATTTTATCATTATTCCATTAGTCTCTATCTCTCCCACTGGACTATAAACTCCACGAGGGAAGAAATCTCATCTGTTATTGCTCACAATTTTAGCCACAGTCACCAGCCCATTGCCTGACATATTGTAGCTGCTCAATAAATAATCTGTTGCCTGAATGAACCAGCCAGTCTATGTAGAAGCATGATAGGGGCGGGGGTTAGCAGAGTTAGAAGATATAAAAGGCAGTTGGCTGGAAATGGTTCTACTGAAAACTGGTTAATCTGACCTTGGCAGGTCTCAAGTTCCAGGGAGCTGGAACCTGGTGTGAACTAGGGATGGTTCTCAAACTTGATTGCAAATTAGAGCTGCTTGGGAAACTGTAAATTCCAAAGTCTGGGACTCAACCCAGATGTCCCCATTTAACTGGTTTGAGGTGGGATTCATATATCAGGCATTTTTAAATGCTCTAGGGTGATTGAATATGCAAAGTTGAGAGCCAGGGGACTGAGCTGCTAAAATCTGACACAATTATACAATTGTAGGATCTTATAAAGCAACGCACCTTCTTTTGAAACTACCCTTCTTTTCTGTTAGAATAATCTGCACTCAATGGAAGCCCAGCCCATGATAACTTGGGAACAAACACAAAGTCAAAGGCATTGGCAACCCGCTACACTAATTTTGCCCTACTTCTTTCACTTTCAACAGTAGCATTTTTTGCCTGCTGTCTCTCCCTGGATGTGGCCTGCTGGCATCCTATGAAGTGAAATTGTGAGACAGTGCTATGTGAGATATGGCCAAATTGGGAATTAATAAAAATTTACTCTTTTGATTTTTAACTTTCTCATTTTCAAAATAGCAGTTTAAAAACACATCTTTCCATCCAAATGCCCAGGGGGATTAATCTGCATTAAAGATTAATTCCCTGAGATGTTTCACTCTTTAACAGTCTCCTGGTTCCGTGTTTAATATTCTGCACTAAAAATAAAACCTTGTGCCAAATTCCATTTGTTGTCACTTTTTAGCTATAATTGACTGTAAGATCTAAAAGAACTCATCAGATTTCATGGCTTTTATGCACAACAGAGCAGCGCCCCTGTTCAAAGAACTAAGATCACAAGATGCAAATAAGGAGAGAACATGTTACCCAAGCATGTGAAAAGAAGCTGTAGCAGCGAAAAGCCAGCGTCGCCTCCTCCAGCTCCTCCAAGTTGTATTAGTTTTTGCTGTTATTCATGGGGTTGTGACCTAAACCTCAGTTGATTAATAGAATAACTGGTATTAAAAAGGAATTGTGCTTTGAAGTAGTGTGTTCTACTCCAGCTAGAAAAGTTTATTGGCATAAGTAACAAAAGCAATACAAAAAGGAAGAAAATTTTCCACCTGTTTGCGACCTTTGAGATTAAGTACACTTTCAGAGTTGGGTCTGTAGGTAGGATGTGTAAGAGTTGCCTGTGGAAAATACTGAGGCAATTTAAGTTGTTAGGTTGCAAGATCATTATTCAAGGATGAAGAGTTCTTCTAGGAAATTCCAAACTTTCCCACATTTTCCTGTCTTCTTCTGAGCCCTCCAAACTGTTCCAACCTCTGCCTGTTAGCCAGTTCCAAAGTCGCTTCCACATTTTTGGGTATCTTTACAACAGCGCCCCACTCTACTGGTACCAACTTACTGTTATTAGTCTGTTCTCATATTACTAATTAAGACATACCCAAGATTGTGTCATTTATAAAGGAAAGAGGTTTAGTTGACTCACAGTTCAGCATTTCCTGAGGCTGAGGAGGCCTCAGGAAACTTACAATCATGGCAGAAGGGGAAACAAACACATCCTTCTTCACTTGGTGGCATCAAGGAGAAGTACAGAGTGAAGCGGGGTGGGGAAAGCGCCTAAAAAGACCATCAGATCTTGTGAGAACTCCCTCACTATCACGAGAATAGCTCGGGGGAAACCACCCTCATGATTCAATTATCTCCCACTGGGTCCCTCTCACAACACATGGGGATTATGGGAAATACAATTCAAGATGTGATTTGGGTGGGGACACAGCCAAACCATATCAACAAATTTCTGTTTTTTAAGATCTTCTAAAGGGGAGAGCAAATCATTAAAATTAATTTTAATTATTAGCATTAAATGTAATTAATTTCATTTGCCAAAATTAATTTAATTAATTGATTGGTTGATGTAATTAATTAATTGAAATCAACATCACTGATCATTAGGGAAATGTAAATCAAAACCACAGTGAGATACCCTCTCACACCAGTCAGAATGGCTATGGTTAAAAAGTAAAAAAATAACAGATGCGGGCGAGGTTGCAGAGAAAAAGGAATGCTTATACCCTGTTGGTGTGAGTGTAAATTAGTTTGACCATTATGGAAGACAGTGTGATGATTGCACAAAGACCTAAAAACAGAACTACCATTTGACCCAATAATCCCATTACTGAATATACACCCAAAGGAATATAAATCATTCTATCGTAAAGACACATGCACGTGTATGTTTATTGCAGTGCTATTTGCAATAGCAAAGACATGGAATCAACCCGAATGCCCATCGATGGTAGACTGCATAAGTAAAACATGATACATGTACACTGTGGAATACTATGCAGTCATAAAAAGAATGAGATCATGTCCTTTGTGGGAATATGGATTGATCTGGAGGTCATTATCCTTAGCAGACTAATGCAGGAACAAAAAATTAAATGCCACATGCTCTCCCTTATAAGTGGGAGTTAAACGATGAGAACACATTGACACATAGAGAGGAACGACCCACACTAGAGCCTATCGGAGGGTGGAAGGTGGGAGGACGGAGAAGATCAGGAAAAATAACTAATGGATACTAGGCTTAATACCTGGGTGATTAAATAATCCGTACAACAAATCCCCATGACACAAGTTTACCTATGTAACAATCCTGCACATGTACCCCAAACTTCAAAGTTAAATTTTTAAAAAAATTGTTAACATTAAAAATAATTAATTAAATTTACTTTCCAAAACATGGAAATTATTTTATTAAATTAGGTGATGTATTAATTTCATTAATATGTTATTATGTCAACATATTATTTAATACAAACGTTAAATCAATCCTGTGATTTTTAACATATGACTCAAATTATTCAAATAATTGATTGGCTTTTTTTTTTTTTTTTTTTTTTTTGAGATGGAGTTTCACTCTTATTGCCCAGGCTGGAGTGCAATGGTGTGATCTTGGCTCACTGCACCCTCTGCCTCCCAGGTTCAAGCGATCTTCCTGCCTCAGCCTCCTGAATAACTGGGATTATAGGTGCCCACCGCCGTGCAAGGCTAATTTTTTGTATTTTTAGTAGAGATGGGTTTTTCACCATGTTGGGCCAGGCTGCTCTTGAACTCCTGACCTCGGCTGATCTACCTACCTTGGCCTCCCAAAGTCCCAGGATTACAGGCATGAGTGACCACACCCAGACAATTGGCATTATTATAACACAATTTCATATACTTATTTTTGTGAGCAGCACTCTGGATTTGGGGTGGGGGCCTAGGGGAGGGATAACATTAGGAGAAATACATAATGTATGTGATGAGTTGATGGGTGCAGCAAACCACCATGGCACGTGTATACCTATGTAACAAAACTGCACATTCTGCACATGTACCCCAGAACTTAAAGTATAATAATTTTTAAAAAATTAAAAACAAAAATCAAATTGACACTGATCCTAATGTCATCCTAGGAATGAGTAGTATTAGTCTAGGCTTACATGAATTAGATCAACAATAAAAATAATGACAAACCACTAATAACACTAAACCATATTGATAATTTATCAAAATTTGTAATTTACACTATTTGTTTTGATCACTTGTATACTACTAACAGTAAGTTTATATTACTAATAATAATTATAATTCATTCAGAAGAAAAATTATAAACTTTTTGCAGCCTTACTGCAACAGAATATTTTTTAAATTTCCAATTTATATTTTTTGTTTGCTTTAGAGAAGTATGATAGGATAATCAATTAAAAGTTTTCCAGGATAAAAATATATTATGTTTGAATAATAATAGCAGAAGTAGAAGAAGAAAAGGAATGGTATAAAATCTTTGACTAAGAGGTTGTACCTTGTTTTTTAAATAAATGATAATGGATATCCAATCTCTATGGTGTTTAAATTCTGCTGGACACATTTAAAAGTGTGATGCCACTTTGGCAGGCCAAGGTGGGCAGGTCACCTGAGGTCAGGAGTTAGAGACCAGCCTGGCCAACATGGCGAAACCCTGTCTCCATTAAAAATACAAAAATTAGCCAGATGTAGTGGCAGGCACCTGCAATCTCAGCTATTTGGGAAGCTGAGGCAGGAGAATCACTTGAACCTGGGAGGCGGAGGTTGCAATGAGCTGAGATTACACCACTGCACTCCAGCCTGGGCAACAGAGTGAGACTCCGTCTCAGAAATAGTTAGATAGATAGATGATTGATAGATAGATAGATAGATAGATAGATAGATAGATAGATAGATAGAAAGAAGAAATAAAAAACTGATGCAAGAGCTTTATTTTAGAATATTTACATACTTCCTTTGTAACTGTTTTAAGTGTATAATAAAAATTTTGGTTGTTAATCTGAAAAATGTGAAAGGGATACATATTTTTTCAAAAAGCTTTTTGGGGAAATACATGGGGAAAATATACACATTTTTGCTTGTCTTAGAGCTTTCTCTTCTCTTCCAGCAAAACTGTCCATCTCCTGTTCCCTCAGGATTGTCGCTGTTCCCTCTCAATCTGACATACTAAAGCTCATTTGGGTGTGGGCGACTGTCAATCACTTACTCTTCCCAAAAGACATCTGTGCTGTACAAAGATTGCCTGGAAATAACGTCACCTGAAAAATGGTGTTAGAGTGGGAATTTTCAGCTAGGATTGGGGCCTTTGAGCGAAGCAGGAAGGTTTCAGAACTCATGCTGAGTGTATTGAGATTTGTTAGGCCTGCTCTGGCTGAAGGTGATATAGGACTGTGAGGAGAGCCTAGAAAGAGGGAAAGCACTGGGAACTTTTGGATCAAATAGAATTTTGGTCAAATTCATGTTTAAGGAAAGTAAACTTTCTATTTATGTGTTGCTTTTTATATTTAAATGATGACATTCCTGACAGTGCCAGCTCCAGCATTTTGATAGATGTACATCTACACCCAAAATAAGATAGAAAGCAGTTTAGGAAGGGAGAAGGAGGGAAACCAGCACCTTTAAAAAGAAGCCGATCATTTGCATTTACTGGTTTGTTTACTTATTTCATGTTGTATTTACTCCTCCAGCTCATCTCTGTGTGAAGAAAACATCTTTATTCTTTTTTCCCATTATAAAATATCTGCTGAACAGGTCCAGGTCATGGTGTTAATGACTGTTTTGACTATTAACACTATGGTACCTGGGAGTCATAGATTATAATTGATGCAGGGAAACAAGCCAACTGTCTACAGATGCACCATGTGCTTCTAGGGAAGCAACTGTAGATGCCATTTTAGGGGATGGTCAGGAATATGATGTTTACAAATGAAGAATTTTAAAGTAGAAATGTGGTTGTCATTGGTGCGAGTGGAATTTATCCTGCCTATTTCTCGGGACTTCTGCATTGTCAAACTCTTGGTGAATGTTAAGTTATCAACACACTGAGAAAAGAAAATTAGTGAGTGGTAGTATGTGCAAAGTGTAAGGAATTTTATGTGGCAGAAGATATGGTTTCTAGCCTCAAGAAACCTAAAATCCAGCTGAATAGACAGGATTTGTTCTTAAAGAAATGAAAGACCATACAGAGGGGTCTTTATTGCCATTTGTCCTGTGCTCCAGTTCATGTAAAGAGGATTCTTTTTTGGAGCTAAACCCACTGGGGAAGGCTCACAGTGTGGTGCAGGATTTGATCAGGGCCTTGAAACAGGATAAGACTTTGAAAAAAGAAGGAAAGAGAGATCAGCAGAACCTTCCAAGCAACAGGGACATGCACAGAGTGTTCAGGGTATAAGAGGTAGACCAGGCTGCTTAGAGCAGTGAGTTTGTGGAAGTAACAGGGTCGTCTGCTGTCTCTCTCTATATATATGTGTGTGTGTGTGTGTGTGTGTGTGTGTATACACACATATATATGTATATGTATATATATGTGCATATATATACACACATAGGCCTGCTCTGGCTGAAGGTGATACAGGACTGTGAGGAGAGCCTAGAAAGAGGGAAAGCACTGGGAACTTTTGGATCAAATAGAATTTTGGTCAAATTCATGTTTAAGGAAAGTAAACTTTCTATTTATGTGTTGCTTATGTGTGTACATATACATATATACATATACACACATGTGCACATTATATATACATATACACATATATGCATAGTATATATACATATACATACAGACATACATACATATGTGTATTTTCTAGTTGTTTACTCAAAACTTCATACAAAGTATGCTCCTCAAATTGGTCTCAGTTAATAACAACTTTCTGAGTAACAATTGCACCATCCTAGAACCCTTGCCACGTGTGAGGCACTGTAATAGAGCCTTTAAATAAATACATGATTTCTAACTCTTTAATGATCTCATGTGATGAATTTGTCTCTGGACTATATAAAACACACATACACTGGAGAATCTAAAAAGAGTGCTTTCAAGCCCCTTTGAGAATGCAATCAATCATTACCTAGGATAAGGGAGAGAAAGTTATAATAAAAGTTAGTTTTCCCTTTACATCTCTATCATATGTGTTAACTCTGCCAAATACATGAAGTAAAATACAATTTGCCTCATGACTCATTAACCAAAGCGGATCAGGAGACACGTAGGTGTTGTCTGTCATTGCCTTCACCTTTCTGTCCTTCTAGTCTACAGGCCAGGCATCTTTTCTATCTTCTCCATAAAAATTCTTGAATGTTTAGTACACATATAGTCACTTAGATATAGAAATACATGATGCATGCACATGCCTCACTAGCCATATTGAGGTACCCTCCAAAATTGAAATAGGTGATCACTCTTCAGTGAATAACTGCAACAGTAACAGCAACAACAATAAAAGTCCGAGGAAATCCAGGTTCTTGTTATCTTCATTTTGGTTTAGTAATAGACTAACAGTGCCTCTAAAATGGTAATGCACCAACCTGGTGATGCTCCTCAGGAAGGCTTAAAATACTCAGATTCATTGTGCTCATCCAAGACTTACTAAAGAAGCATCTCTCAGATTCATCCTAGGAATCAATTATTTTAAAAATGTCTTCAGATTATTCTGATGCAGTCAACCTGTAAACAGGTGGTTAGGAACCATTTATATCAATTAATATAACAGAATCTTGACAAACTTAACAGGATTGCTTTTCTCTGTTGCCCTACATTCCAGCAGTATTATATTTCTGTTAAATAACAATTATTGAGATGTATTTACGGAATTTAGTCACAATATCTAGCACAGAGGTAGATGATAGGAATGGGGAGAGAAGTTAGACAAGGCAAGAAGGATGGTAGGCCAAGACTCAGGATTGATGGTAAGAGAAGGAAAAGACAGACATACCCAACACAAAACATTGGAGCTGAAGCATGGCCCACACCTCCAGAAAGAGTCAAGCTCTCGGGAAGACAGTCAAGGAAGGTTGGGCAAGGGACTCCAAAGTTAAAGAGATCTTGACGTCAAGAAGCTGGGGCTTAAAGCATGTAACTCATAGAAAGCCACTTTGCTTCCTAGTTTTATGGGGTACAGAAAGTGACCCTGCTGGTACTAACATCAGTGAAACCATCTGCTTATTAGTCTATGCCTTCCAGTCAGCTTGGAGTGTCTAAAGGACAAACGCTGTGTCTCTCTCTTCCTTTATCCTCAGGCCTCGCCCAGTGCTTCTCAAGTGTTTGTTGAACTGAACTAGATTGATCCAAGGACTCCTGATAGACTGACTCACAATATTGTTCAAGTCTTATAAAATCTTACCCATGAAAAAGAAGTGGGATTTAATTTTGAAGCACTAATTACAGTGCTACTTCGAATTTTGAATAAAGACCAGGAAAAATGCAAAT
The DNA here is from genome assembly GCF_002776525.5 of Piliocolobus tephrosceles. NCBI lineage: Eukaryota > Metazoa > Chordata > Mammalia > Primates > Cercopithecidae > Piliocolobus > Piliocolobus tephrosceles. The sequence continues at coordinate 97,119,678 of NC_045441.1, forward strand.
GCTTTAAGGCTGAATTGTATTTGACCCATAGTCCCTCAGATTTCCTCCAAAATTTACTGGTTCTACATCTCTCCTGTTAATCTCATACTATTTGTTCTTTTCTATTCTCAAGAATTGGCAAAAAAATAGAACTAAAAAATGGTTTTTATTCGTTTTTTTCTGGTTTGGCTTCTACAGTGCTTCAAACCACTGACAAATTATATACACCTAGTATTTCTGTTGTAATGTTGGCTTCCTGGAGACGGGAAATGTGCTGTGACCATATGCATCGTCGTGGAAATAGGAGAAGGTGGTGCTGATTTAACAACTCCTTTAGCTTGTGTTGGAGTAACAGTTCTCCTTAAAGTAATAGTGGGTGTGTTTGTTTCCAACTCAAGAGTTGAGCTCCTCAATGTGTATCACACATCTTAAATCTCAATATGCTGCTCACTGTTTTAGCTCCAAAAAACACCAATTCAAATCATCCGAAGAGAAACAATTCCTCCCCTTCTTAAACTACTCATGTCACCATGTCTACATGTACTTATTCAATTTGTAATGTGACATAATGGCATCAGGCATTGTAAATCTGAAGACTTCAGCATAAATATATGTGATAAAATATTCAACGGGCCTCCTGAATTTCTTATTTTCATGGGTACTGATGTATTCTAGGGTAATGTAGATGCTTTTGGTTGCAAGTGACAGAAACCCAAGTCAATTAATTTAAGCAAAAGGAGAGTGTATTGGTTCATGTAGCAGAAAAGGCTGCTGAGGTAATTCACAAGATTAAAAGAAGAGCTCAAGGAATTAGGCCTCAGGGACTAGTCCAGAGGAATTTCTTCCAGGTTTCTGTCTTTATCTTCTTGGTTTTCTTGTTTTGTTTTTGTTTGTTTGTTTGTTTGTTTGAGATGGAGTCTCACTCTCTTGCCTAGGCTGGAGTACAGTGATGTGATCTCCGCTCATTGCAACCTCCGTCTCCTGGGTTCAAGTGATTCTCCTGCCTCAGCCTCCAGAGTACCTGAGATTAAAAGTGCACACCACCATGTCCAGCTAATTTTTGTATTTTTAGCAGAGACAGGGTTTTGCCATGTTGGCCAGGCTGGTCTCGAACTCCTAACCTTGTGATTCACCTGTCTTGGCCTCCCAAAGTGCTGGGATTACAGGGGTGAGCTACCACGCCTGGCCCTTTATCTTTTTTTGACTCTGTTTATCTCTCCTAGGCTTTATCCTGTAGGTAGGCACACTCTCCCAACTGAATGGAGAAGGGCACTGCTGGAAGAGCCATGTTCCCACCTTCTCTACTTCGCAGCCCCAGTAGAAAGAAAGCATCTTTCTCCCAGAGTCTATGTATCAATTCAAAAAAAGATTTTGATTGATGTCACATGAGCCCCATTCTCATTCCTTTGATCTGAGTTTCTCACCCCCTATTGTGCATGAAAATTCCCTCAAATGTTTTTGAAAATTCAGATTTGCAGGAACTACCACCAGAAATTCTAAGTCAATAGGTAGGAAAACCACATGGATTGGGGAGAAGTTGGTTTTCCAAAAGAAAGAGACACTAGCCAAATAAACAAACAAAAAAACAAAATATATCCACACGAGAGCCTCATCTAGGAATTGTGATTCCATGAAGATGCCCACAAGTATCTATGTAGCACAGCAGTGATGCTGTGAAAATAAAGAGGCTGGCAGAAAATATGGAGCATTTTGCATGAAAATATCACAGCAATGGAAGCTCTGTAGTTACAAATGGCAAATTCATTAGCTACTTACATGCCTTATGCCTTGTCTATGTAAGTAAATAATGGCCAGTGCCAACTTGAAAATGAATTTTTAAAAACCCACAGCAATCTCCATTGCTGTGACACACTCCTTAGTGACATTAGGCATTTCTTCAAAATAGTGATGAACAATCATATTGACTTCAGAAATGTTATCCATACTTTTGTTGATGTTGCAATTAAGACTTTTTGGTGCGCTAACAGCAAAGGCTAGGAAACAATCTTGAAATTCTAGAAATGAGTTTGGCTCTGTGGATCTAGCATTAATCACATGAAATTCTTATCAACAGGGACAGACACCCACTCATTCAACAGTTGTATAGGGTACCTATTAAATGAAAGACCCTATTCCAATAATGAAGAAGATATTCAAAGTCCCTGCTTTTATGGAGTATACACTCTAGTGGGGAGACAGAAAATAAATAAACACATACCTGTGTAATAAAATAACAAATAGTGGTAGGTGCAGTGAGGGAAATAAAGCTGGTAAAAGGAATAACGGGGTGCTACTTAAACAAAGGGGCAGGGAAGACCATTCCAAGGAGATAAGCCTGGAATGAAGTGAGAGCCACACAGAGGTCTGGAGGACAAACACAAAGGCAAAGGCTTTGAGGTGAAACCAAGCTTGGTGTGTTCACCCAGTGTGGCTGTAGCAGTAGGTGGTAGTGATGAGGTTGGAGAGGTGGACAGGGGGCGGATATTGTAGCACCTTGTAGGCTATGTCATGCACCTGGGGCTGTATTCTAGATGTGATAAGGAGTAATCAACTGGTGAATTTGGCAAGTGGAGACGGTGAAAGCCAGTTTTAAAGTTCTATAAGATCTCCCAGGTTTCTTTGTGCAGCAGAGATGATGTGGCCGAAGTAGGAACTGAATAATTGGGTAGGAGTTCTTGAAAGTGTGTTCTCAGGTGGTAGCAGTGGAGGTGGCGAGGTGTGGACAGATTTGGGATAAAATTTGAAGGACAACACACTCAATTGGAGAGAAGAGAGGAGGAACTAGTGTTAAGAATTCCCAGAAATACGAAGAGTGATGACTGAGAAAAAGCCCTCAAATTGGTCAATAGGTCAGTTCTTATGTTTAAGTGGAAAGAAGAATATCAGTAATGATCTGTGAGAAAGGAATAGGTGAGTGCTGGGGAGGAAGCTGGACAGCAGAGGAGTGAGGAGCGGGGAGGAAGCCCAGGCTACAGACCTAAGAAGGACCCTTTGAAAGTCCTGGCCTCACAATGGCCATGCAGTCCACTTTGCCTTCAGGTATACGTCTGTGTGAATACAGAGGGAAATTCACTTCTTTTAAAAAACTTTTTAAGGAATACCCATTTACTACTGCCTCCCCACCCAATAGAAGATGGAAATCAAAAAATTGTAACAAGGGCAGAAACTCTACTTTTAATATTCAAAAAGCAAGACCATATTTATTTCAATGTAAGTTGCAAATCAAAGTTTATGCCTGGTTATCTTTCGGGACATTGATCTCTATCTTTCTCCATCTCTTCGAAATGGCTGTTCCAAATTAATTGAACTCTCAAGAGGGTGTGAGATTCATGTGGAAGGTGAATAATTAAATTAATAGCTTCTTAGACTCTGTGATACATTTTCCACAAAGGAAACAGAAATAAGTTGCTTTTACATCAGGAATTCTGTTGATTTGATCATTTCAAAGGAGTTGGTATTTTCCTTTTGGATATAACAGCCACCAGGGGCTTTGTCAACATGTTTCAAAGCAGTTGGATGAGTTGCTATGATTGGAAGAAATACACACAAAAATAAGAGGACTTTGGGGTTATATTAATAGAATCAGTTAACTTCCCCTTGAAGTATAAACAATGTTGTAATAAGGAGATTGAACTTAAATTTGGTGAGAAGTATTTACAGACTTCAGTAAGAGAAGCTTTCCTTCCCTTTCTCATCCTTGTCTTTTACCTCAGGCAGATAAGCTATTAAAAAACACGTTCTGTATGCTCAGGACTGTGTGATGCATACAGAATGATGGTCCCTGACATCAACAGGGGAAGAACTAGTTGAATGAACAAGGCAACCACCTAAGAATCAATACTAAACCATCTAAGGTATTATAATATATAATTAGGGCTAACTCATTTTCAACAGAATGCGTTTTAAAAATGTTCCAATACCATGGAATTATTTAGTGTTCCCTGAGAATACCAAGCTTTTTTCAGGACTATGGAAAGACAATTAAGACTTTCATAGTAATTAAAAGAGTCATAATTATGTGGATTCTATGCCTCCAGACCATACCTTTTTTATTTTCTAGAGAATTAAGTTTAAATACCTTAGCTTGACATCGAAGATATATGGCTAAAGACTTTTTTGGTGTAAGGGATGGGAAACTTAGCTCAAACTGGCTTGAACAGAAAAGGAAATTCTTCAGGTCGTATAACCAAACAGACTAGGACAGGGTTACTTTTATGCGTGGCTTGCTCTAGAAACTCAGTTTCTTCTAGATCTCAGTGAAGCCTCTTCCTGCATTGTCTCCAGCCTCAGGCTCTACATGATAGCTCTTGACAGCTCCAGGCTGATAGGACCAGCGGGAGAAGAGCAGGTGCTTCCTTCCCAAGAAGCCCAGGAGGTGGCTTATTACCTCTTTTGATTCTGATGGGATCAAATGCCCATCTCTGAACCAATGACTATGGTAGAAGAATGTGATGCTCTGATTGGCCAGACCTCGGTAACATGGCTTTCCTTAGATATTCTCTTACTGTCCTCAGGAAAGCAAAACAACAGACACCTCAAACACCAGATTTCTCACAGATAGGCCCTGTATCCTCAGCTTCATCTCTTGCTACTTCTTGTTCTGCCTCTAGTGTTTCCATCACAAGGAATTATTTCCAGTTCTCTAAGAAACCCAAGCTCTTTTGAGGATTATGAGTGCATGATTGTGCAGTTCCCACTGCCTGTGATGCCATTTCTTCTCCTCAGAAAAACTCAATCTCATCATTTAAGACACAGCTCCTGCCTGATCTGAGCTGACGAAGGGTCCTCCAAGAAGCGTGACAAGAATGTATGTCAAATATTGGCCATAACACCTACTTCAGTGAAAGAAACAGTCAGCTGGTTCTCATATCCTATGCTAAAGTAGCCATCCCTCTTTCTCTATGTAAGACAGAAAAATCATGTTGATTAATGGCACAGTTGGATATACAAACTAATTGAAGAGGTGTGAGGAGCAGAGCTGGGCCTGAGAGTAGCATGGTGAGTCAGAACAGGGATGGGCAGTGCCTATGTAGAGCCATTTCAGAAAAGTTTGGATCAGCACAGGGGATGGAGACACTGGGTAGAAGTCCAGAGTCAAAGAGGCCAGGCTGGGATGAACCAACAAGGACAAATCTGAGATTGAGATGCAGGTAAAATGAGTCAGGTTCTGAAGGGAGTGTGGATATGGAAAGAGGGGCAAGAATATGCAGGTACCAAGGCTCAGACAAAATTGTTCTATGAGAGAGGATTTCTTCAACTGCTTTTCATCCAACAATGGGGGCTATGTTATATTTTTATCCTCCTAGTCTAAATAATCCTTGGTACAGCTTCTGTTGGAATGTTAAAAATAGTGTGATGTTTGAGTGAGGCGTTGAGATCTTTGGAAATAAAAGATGATAGGACTGATTAATCATCAGTATGATTACAACTCAGAGATTTATACTTGGATCCTTAATTCTAGATTGAAATCACTTTACATCTGATAGAAAGGAAAACAAGGTAATTCCCACAGACTTCCAGAAGATAAGATATTGATTCTACTTTTCAGTGACTCAAATACAGCTGAAATCACTTTGCACTGGAGGCCATGTGGCTCTTTATGGCCACAAATGATAAGATATGTCCTAGAGAGTAGTTTTCTTCCCAGCAGTTATATTTCCAGTACACCCAGGGCCCAGCAAAGCCACAGCTGTAGTTGGCAGACTGAGAGTATGGCTGGTTGTTTGCTTGTCCTTGTAAAATTGAGCGTGACAAGCCAATGAGGAGTGGAGTTGTGCCTGTTGTAAACACATTTAGAATTCAAGGAAAGCAAAGTGTAGATCTGAGAATTTGATTTGTGAAGCTCATAACTATTCATTCATTTCTTAACCATAGTTCGTTAAATTTAACAGTTGTGTGACTCGGAATTCACAGATGACAACTGCAACATATTTTGGGTAATAAATTACTAGCTGCTTTAAGAAACAGAACTGATTTAACAGCGTATTGTGCAGTTGTAATAGAAGCACTAAAATCTGTCTTTCTACCTCCAAGGGGTTTATTTTAAAGGTTTAGATTGCAATGATAAACATTCTTTTAATCCTTCACCATGCAAGCAAGTCCACTTTCTGAGGCAGTCATTTACTTGTCTGGTAATAAACAGTAATTTACGTACACAATATCGATTTACATGTGCACTTTCTTTCCATGGCAGGGGCAAAATGCTCTTTGATTGCTCTAGTGGAAAGTGCTTTACAATTATCTCATTTCTAAAATAAAAATATTGCCTGTATTTAAAAAAATAAATGAAGTTCTTAAAGTTGGAACAGGGCCTGGAATAGTTCCGTTGCAAAGACTAAGTCAGCATCAAAGGATGCTCACTTAACATTTGCTCCTTGAGCTAAATACCACAAATGGACATTTTTTTAATGACAATTATTGCATCTTTTCATTTGATTTTATTTCTGTCAACAGTGAGTTCTTTTCTTTCCCTCCACAACCCTCTCCTCTTCCCAGAGGTGTCCAGAAAGATCAGCTCACTTTGTCAGCTAAGAGCTGCAGGGAGAAGGAGGACTCCAGTGAAATATAAGCAGCTGTGGCAAGCTAACAACCACATCTGTTAGCCACTGGATAAAATAAGAGTTGGCAAGGACTGGTGTGTCTGAATTGATTTATTTTCTAGTGGGAGGGGTAAACTTCTGCTGATTAACCACTCAGGATCCTAACTAACTTTCTGGCATGGTGTTTACGTGATTATGCCATTGGCCTTGAAATGAGAGTGACTTTAAGGGATGCTTCAAAAGGCAATTCTTTCACTTGTTCCTGGAACCTAAGACCCCTACAAAGAAAGCCTGGCCCACCTACTGTCTGCAGTCGTTCTAGGACTTCTGCAAGAGTTACACCCAGGTGTATGACATACGTCCAGGTATATGACAAAGGGATCCGTAGGGGAAATCACTTTTATAGTGAGCGTGAACAGAGAGCCATAAGCTCAGGAATACAGTAAATATAATATTTATTTATTTTTCAGTTAATAATTTAATTCTCTGTGATACACCATGTTTTGGTGGGTTATAACCTCGTTCATCCATGGGGCTCTCCCCATGGTGATTTTGTCAAGGTTCTGGGGGTCAGGATCTTTTCTCTAGCCAGCAGGCACCTATCCCTACATAATCCCAGCCATGTCATCAGGATGCAGATTGGAGGTTTTAGTTTAACACTGGGCACACGAGAAGCCATGTCAAGGCTGGGTGTTGATTCAAGGTGGGCCTTGATTCCTTTTGGGTTCTGCTACTTATTGCTACTTATTGTTGCTGCCAGCCACTGACACATACATCCTGGTGCTCAAAGGACCACACACTTCTTTTCTCTCCTAGCCTAAATAATCTGTTTTTTGCATTTTTTGTTTATTTCTTATTTTTATTTTGAAGCTGGGTCTTGTTTTGTCACCCAGGCTGGATGCAGTAGTATAATCATAGCTCACTGTAGCCTCAAAGTACTGGGCCCAAGCCATCCTCCTGCATCGGCCTCCTGATTAACTGGAACTGAAGGCATGTGCCACCAAGCTTGGCTAATGTTTTTTTTTGTTTTTTGTTTGTTTTTTTTAACGAACAAATCTAGTTATGTGCCCAGGCTGGTCTCAAACTCCTGGCCTCAAACAATCCTCCTAACTTGGCCTCCCAAATTGTTAGGGTTACAGACATAAGCCACTGTGCCCTGCTGATAATCTGTTTTTAATCTTGGAAAATATTCGGTTTTATCTGTATTTCTATCCAAAGCATGCACATAGACTTCTCTTTCTTCTCCCTCTGACCCTAGGGAATTTACTTTTATGTTGAGGAAATCCTTCTCTCTCTCCATGTTTTCCTCACAAGTATCCCATCTTCCTGTACCTCATTACTCTCTGTGGAATTTTGCTTCTGGAAACGAAAGCCAAGAAGGGAAGTTTTTGTAGGCCATCTCTGTTTCTTTCTCTGAATGGGAAAAAATAGAAAATGTAGAGTGAAAATTATACATTACTGTCACAAAAATTATCTTATTATAGACATATACGTACATTCTCAAAGGCATGCCTGGTTAATTTAGTTTTGCACTGGTAAAACAAAGAAAAGACACACTAGACAAAAGGACCTGCAAATCTTATGAGTTGAGTAATTTATGAATCTGTCAGAGTGTCCAATGTAGAAGATGAACTATATTCAATTTGGTTTAATGTATCAAGGAAGAGAGAGTGAAGAGGAGATCACTTTCCCAGAATTCTTCCAAGGAAACTATAGTCGTCATACTTCCACTTGCAAATTATACTACATTTACTCATATGGTTATATATAATTCAAGGATTTTTATGGTCATCTTTCATTGATTAGCATTAGCTAAATTATCTGCATTAAAATGCTTTTTTTTAGAGAACTATATTTACAAACAGAAACAACAGAACTAATGGACATTACCTTGACCTCTAGCAGCACTGGATATGAGTGACCACTCTTTCTGAAACTCTCTTCTCCCCTAGATTCTATAGAAGCACTCTGTCATAGTTCTCCTGCCTTTCTTATCTTACCTTTTTGAAATCCTTCATTAGGTTTCTTCCTTCATCCACATGGGAGTACTTATCCGTTTACAGTTCCAGGCTTCTATTCTTTGTCTTCTGTTCCCCTCCCAGGATATTCTCACCTACTCTCAGAGTTTTAGCCACCAGCAATCTGCTAATGACTCACTCATCCCTGCCCAGATCCCTGCTGGACACCTTCATTTGAATGGTCCATACCACCTCAAACTCAGTATGTCCAAAGCAGAATGCTTCAACTGCTCTTCCACTAACCTGTATCCCTCTTTCTCTCCCTTTCATAATGTACACAGGTGTAATTTCCATCCCTGCTTCTTAATCTTGACCAACCCACCCAGGTATACAAAATCAGTACCTATACAAGGTAGTTGCTACAGCAGCTCCAGCTTTACTCTCAGCCTCCTGGTTACTGCTCTTGTCCAACTGGTTCAGGGACTCAAGGTTTGACTACACTGTTTGCTTCTGTCTCTGCTAGTTTAGTCATCTTTGGTCTCCCTTCTTGGACTTCTACCTCCCTTTCAATACTTTCTCTCTCTCTCTCTGATGATATTGTCCTATGAGGTCTTGGAAGAAAACTCCCTCAACCACCCATGCTAACTTTTTAGGCTTCCCTCCACTGGTGAAGGATGAGACAAACCCCTACGTTCCAGACTGCTTGAGTCCTCACTTCCCTTCACCTCCTTGTACCTAACCACTAAGCTGTCAATGAACATGTCCTGCACTCTCCTTATCAACCCTGCTGATGCTGCCTTAAATTAAGCCCTCATCTTCTCTTCCCTGCATCATTCAAACAGCTTTCTAATGGTCTCCAGTCTCCTATTTTGTTCCTTACCTGGCAGCCAGATTGATTGTTCTAAAACACAGTGTGGGTCCTTCCTTTGCTTAAAACCCATCAGGAAATATCTGCAACCCTGATCTCTCATCAGGAAAATATCCATGAAATGCTTAAAAGACATAGATTTTGGCTTCAACTCCAGAGATCGCAACTCAGTGTGTTTGAGACAGGGCTATGACGTCAGAGCTCCTGGGGTAACTCTGATGTGCAGCCTCCATAGCGTGGCCCCCCAGTTCCACTGTGGCATGCTTCTACCCACACATCCATCTCAGTTCCTGCTTCAGCAGAGCTGGAGGATGTCTCTTACCTTTCTGAATCTTAGGATCTACTACAGTGCTTGATGGTCATTGACATTAACTAGACCACTGCATGATGACAGCAAATATTATCAAAGAATCAGAGGTGTTTTTGAGGTCATTAAGGGCCCTGGAGCTACAGTTTAAAGAATTCCTATGTAACTGTTCACACTATAATTCAACGTATTCGTTTTCTTAATTCCATATTCAGTGCTATTTCTGTAGAGTACTAGACAAAATAATTTCTCACTCTACTTGGTATTTACACCTTTAAAGTATTTATAGATTGCTTTTATATCCTCACGTAGTCATCACTTAACCAAACAGTATGCATTTTACTTTTACACTATTACTTTAGAAATTCGTCCCTCCATAAAGTGATAACTTTTCCTGAATTATTCTATTTCTTTATGTATTTCTTAAATTGTGGTATTTCTTCTTTGAATAATTAGATAATGAGCCTGTTGAATATAGCAATTCTGACTTACAATTATGACTTTGCCTTCACTGTTGCCTCTACTGTGATTGACACAGACCTGGGCATAAAATATGGGGAGAGGATAAAAGAGTGGATTTACCAAGAAGCTGTAGGGACAGAAAGTTCTGATCCCTCTTTCTGTCATTTTTTGGTCCTCCTAAGTAATGTTCCAGCTGTTCATTACTGCTACCGCCAGATGTTTTAGGTATCCGTATTTCTCTGATTGAACTACAAATAAGCTAATTCATTATCCCTTAGTAAGAAAGAAAATCTAGGAGAAAATGGAACACTTGGTATCATTTCACATCTCTGGAACAGGATTGCTCACATTATATAACTTGATGAGAATTTGCCAAAACTCCAAATGATGCTTCTATCAGGCAGTGTAAATTGCCATTCTGGATCTCTATTACAAGAAGTTGTATTTGGCTACAATCCAACGAAATGTATCAAAATGCAATTTCCAAGGCATTCAGAACTGTACCCTTCATTTGATTCTGTGCATGCCCACATAGGAGCTGAAAAGGTATTCATTAAGTTTCTATAACCAAGTGAAATAACTCAGGACCCACTTCAATAAATCCTTGATAACTCATACACACCCTCCTTGCCAATAACCCCCTCAAGCATCCAGTTCTGTTCTGATGAGGAGTAATCCTTGATCCCAGCAATATTGAAAGGCACAGAACACCTAAATTTCAGGCACAGAAAATTGTGATTTGATGCTTGACATATTAGAAACAAAAAATCCCTGTCCCCATGGAGGATGTGCATACAGACCAGGCTAGCCTTTGAGAGCTAAGGAACCTGGGAGAATCATTGGCATCCAGTGAGACAAGAAAGAAGAGATGCAGAGAGAAAAGAGTAGGGGACAGTTAAAATAGCAGCTGTAGAAAAAGTAAGCTTGTGATCAATGTTGGGATGGATGCTATGGGAAAAACAGAAGAGAGAATAGTTATATTGTCAGAGAGTGGGAGCAAGTGCCATCGGCACATACCTCAGCGACCCCTGGGACCACCTGTGTGTGCTCATTGGCACAGTTGGTACAGCTCTGCCCTCTGAAGTGCCCCATCACCGCCCTACAGCACCATAGGAGGAAGCTGCATTGTCTCCCTGTGGCCCATGCCCTCCACACCTGCATCTGTAGCTGTAGCTGCACAGAGGGCAGAGTACACACTTCATAATTATAAGGGAGAACCAAATCATATCAAGATGAAGTGGCATATAGTTTTTCTCTGTTGAAGAAGGCATGGAAGTATATAGTACATGTTTTAAAGGTTTCTAAGTTTAAAAACATTTAATATAGACCCTCAACAAGAAAAACGGAACAGAAACACACAAAGTCTCTGATACAGCTGGGAGACATCTGTAACTCCAAGCTATGAAAAAATGATCATGGAAAACAAATGGATGTGAGAGAACAGTGATGTCAAATACAGATGAATTCATATATTTACAAATGGTTAACCCAGCCCACGAGTATTTTGCCTCTACTTTAATACCTAGCATTTCATCCCCAGGCCGATTGGAACATCGTTTTTCCCCACGTATGATTTTCCATATCATTACATCAAATCTGCCCCTAAAATAAGAATAAATAATTGACTCTTTCTCAACTCTTTAAAGTTGTAGTTCTGTTGGAAGAACCTATTGATCTAATCTTCTGTAATCTGATCTTGCTGAGGAAACATGAAATGTAGTTTTTGACCTGAGGCTTCCTGAGTGTTTCCCCTCAGGTGTCAGCCTCAAGTTTTCCATTTTAATTTAATTATTTTGCACCGATAAGATGCTCCTACCATTTAGTTCCCCTCTAGAGCCTTTTCTGTTTGTTTCAGAATGGTAAAAAATTAAGTTTGCATTTCCTTTTTACACAAAAGCTCTTCCACGAATTCCTTTCAAGCCAATACATTTATAATAGAACACACCAGAAAGTGCCACAAAATGTCAATAAGAGGCAATACCACTAGACTTCAATGACCACTGATTTCATCCTCCTTCTCCTATATTCTTTCCTATGGTCCTTATATATCAATGTCATGGATTATTTAATCTTCTACCTCGGGTTAACCTTTTTTTAGGTTGCAGAAGATGCTTCTGTCACTCAGGATGTAAAGTTAAAAAAAATTTAACTGCTGAACCCTTGCAGCTTCTTTAATGAGCCTGGCTGATCTTTAACCCAAAAAACTGGTAGTCCATCTGTTGAAGTGGGGTTCACCTCCTGCAAATGGTTGTCTCTCATCACAGAAGGCATTTCAACACCCAGTCTCCATCTGGTCACTGCTGCTTGCTAATCTAAAAAGAGACTCGGGGATGTGGGGGAGAGTGACATTTCCAGTTAACAGTAATTATTTCTAAAAACTCTCAGTTTTTTTTCACGTTTCCTCCCCCTTCTGACACTTCCATTTCCCCTGGAGGACTTTTAGAAAATGAGGTTATCAGTAGAATATGTAGACTATTCATAAGAAAGATATTGTCTTGCTAAACTCCCTCAGCTAGGCAACCTTGGTTTGTTTTCTGTTTGTTTGTTTTTTTACCCCTTCTACTCAATTATTGTGGGTTCCAGCCCCAATTATGTTTCTAGGTGCATCACTCATATCTGAAGCACATGTAGTGAAGCAGAGTGATCTCACCAAGCCTGCATCTGACCCACTGCCCATCCTCTCTGGCTGTTTTATCTGTCCTGATAATCAGTAAGGAGTAACACATGGAAATTCATGATGCATCTGTCAATTTTGACTAGCATGGATAAAGTTATTGGGTTCCCTACTTCACAGTCATGAACATTTTGGACCTCAGTCTTATAATAGATGAACGATTATCATCAGTGACACTGCTTTTGCTAACCTAAATCAGGAGAGCACTCTTTCTGTTGTGGTCTCTAATGCAAATGGATGAGGGAAGTTGAAGAGATTGTCTAAAATAACTTATATACAGTCCTGCCTATAAAGAAATGATTACTTTCCATCAAGGTCCTCCTTGGGCAGGTAAAGGCTACTCTGAAGCCAGGGAGAGTTTCAGGCATTGTCTGACCACCTCAACGGGCTATGCAGATCATAATGAATAGAAGTCAAGGCAAGGTTTCTCCTGTGAGGGATGGTTTCTCCTGAGCCATGCTAGAAAAAAAACTCTGAACTTCAGGTTTCAGTTCAGTGGTAATTAGTGATGAATTCTGCCAAAAAGACCTTACTTACCATGCACTATTATATTAATTAAGCCTTGAAGTACTCAATCCATAATCACCAGTGCATAATCAATGCTAAAATTTTAAACAAAAATAGCCCTTTCTATTCCACAATGGCTTTGCAAATCTGAGCACTGTAACAACTAAAGGAGAAGTTGTAAGAAATGTGTCCTTAGATTAAAGCTCAGGAAGTCTATAACCATGAAAATCCCAAGGTGCTAAAAATACACTGACACTTAGGGATGAGTGTTGGTTGCCTGACTTTGCAGATCTGAGTTACGAAAGCTGGAGCCCAATTTAGAAGAGTCTGCCTCTTAGAAGTCTTATGGGGCCATGAATGTTTGTCTTTGAACACACAACCACACATCTAGTGGATGTTGGAGAAAAATCACTACATTTTCAAATATCATCTGAAAGGTATGTCAGAATAAAACGTTTTCCACAAGGTGGCCATCCACTACACAGGGCAGATGTTTGCCATTGTTTTCTTTATCACAAAGACGTTAGAAGGAGGTACTTGCCCAGACATGGGTTCAAAGCTTGATTCTTTCATTTATTATTTTTATTATCTTAAGTTTCAGATGATGAATAAAGAATCAGATGTTAATGGAAGCGAGGAATGTAGATTGATAAAGAATAGCAAAAGTGTGTATGATGGGCAGAATAATAGTCCCCGAAGATGTCCACAGTCTATTCTTCAGAACCTGTGAATATGTTAGCTTACATGGCAAAAGCAATTTTGCACGTGAGATTAAAGTGAGGACCTTAAGATGAGGAAATGTATTACCCTAGGTTATACAAGTGGGCTCAATCTATTATCATGGGTTCTTAAAATCAGAGAACCTTTCCTGTTGGAGTTCCCAGCCAGAGAGAGATGTGACTGTGGAAGAATGGTCAGAGAGTTGCAACATTACTGGTTTTGAAGATGGAGGAAATTGGCCACAAGTCAAGGAATTAACATGGCCTTTACAAGCTAGAAGAGTGAAAAAAAAAAAACAGATTTTCCCCTAGAGCCTCCAAAAAGTAATACAACCTGTCAACACCTTGCTTTTAGCCCTGTGAGGTCCGTCAGACATCTGACCTCCAGAACTGTAAGATAATACATTTGTGTTATCTTAAGCAACTAAGTATGTGGTAATTTGTTATGGCAGCAATAGAAAACTAATGAAGTGGGTATTCCATATGGAAGGAATGGAGAACCCAAAGTTGGAGACAATTCAACCACTCAATTCAGCAAATATTTACTTGGTGTGAGGTCCTTTTCTACAAAGGTGAGAAGATGCTGCTGATTTGGGCCTCTGTAAAAAAAACTCCAAAAGGTAAAATATAGCAAGTCCCTCAAGAAGTAAATATACTTTGGAGAAGGATTACCTCTGTTTAGGTCATAAAACTTAATGCTTAATGGCTTTTTTCCACTTAATATTTTATGCTGACTTTGAAGGAATAGAAGATTTCCAGGCAGATATGGGTGGAAGGAGGGTATTCTGGCTGGAGATATACAAAGACCCTGGGTTCAGGTCAAGGAAGAAAATAGCCTTTTGGGTCTGGTTGGGCAGGAAATGAGTTCAGTGGTTCCCAAATGCTGGTCCATAATGAAATCCTCACCAATGTTTTCCTAGAAATGAGAAAAAAAAAAAAAAAAAAAAAAAAAACAGAACAATGTAGTGAGTCTTTTAACAAAGCTAGGTTCTTTTCGTTTAAATTACTTTCTTTTATCCTGAGATTATGCTCTTTTCCACTTTTTTAGTATAAAAGGTACCTTTATTTAACAAAGTGAGGGCGTGATACTTTTTACTGCTGCTGCTCTTGCTGTTGTTATGAAAACATTCTTACGTCACAGAATAAAAAGTTGCCAACCCTATGTTGGTTTTCTTTGTGTGGGTGTGATGGGATGGAGAGAGTTCCTGATGCATGAAATGCAGAAGTCTGGAAGGCAGAGTGTTATAGGAATGGGGGAAATCAACGGAAATAATGAGATCCCGCTGGAGAGTGAGTGGGGAGAGACTTAATGCAATGTTTACTGACATACTAGGAGGTTGGGCCTTAATCTCTCAACGGTAGAAAGTTAATGAATATACTTGAAAATTCATTCAGTGATGTGCTTTAGGCATTGTGCAAGATACAGTGAAATTATATGCCGTGATATGAGAAAGAGATTGTAACCCACCTTATTCAGCTAAAATCCATGCAGAAAAGTAATAAAAAAAACTATAGTGTTGAGCATGAGATATGGTATTGAAAGTATGGTTGGCAGGGGGACAGAAAGGTCTAGAGCAACAGTTCTCAACCAAAGCTGATTTTGCCCCCCAGGTTACAGGGACATTTGGCAATGGCTGAAAATATTTTTGACTGTCATAACTAGGGATGGGGTGCTCCCAGCATCTAGTGGGTAGAGGCCATCCTGTAATGCACAGGACGGTCCCCCACAACAAAGAATTATCTGGCCCCAAATGTCAATAGTGCCAAGGTTGAAGAACACTGGTCTGCAGAAAGTTAATTTCAATATAATAAAGTAACAGGAAACTGCTGTGCTTTCTGGGGTAGCAAATTGTAATATCAATATAATGTTTGAGGAAGGAAAGAAATGAGCATTTATTGACAACTTTCTATATGTCAGGCATTCTCACATATAGTAAGTCATATTTAACCATCACAGTGTCCCTGAGAGTTAGTTATTATATCCCTCTTTCAGGTGGGGAAACTGAGGCTAGGGAAGTTTGTGATAGGCCTGCAGTCAGTCAATGGCCAACACCAGATTTGAACCTAGCCCTCTTCAATTTAATCACTCACCAAGGCCAGTCAGTTATCGATTATTCTACTTCTGTCCATCCCCACTTCCACTATCTTAGCTCAAAGCCATTACTATCTGTTGCCTGGGTTACTGAATGCAATGAACTCTACCAGCTTTTTTTCTCATGGTTTCTCCCAGTTGTAGTTAGAGCTTTCTAAAGAGTACTTCTGACTTTTTATCATTTTTCTGCTTAAAACCCAGATTCCAGAAGCAGTATGACAGTTCCTCTACTTCATTATGCTTGTGCTTATTTTCCACATACACATCCTCCCCGTGACCCACACACACACACACACACACACACACACACACACACACACACTCTGGTGGCTAACTCCTTCAGTTCCAAAGGGATAGCTTCTCTGATCTCCGAGGCTGAATGAGGTGTCCTTCCCATGGCTCCCATGGCACCCAGGAATATCCCATCATTGCCTTTACCACCCATTGCATTAGTGGCTCACTGACTTGTCTATCTCTTCCACTAAAATGTAAATAACTTGGGGTCAAGGACAGTGTGATTCCAGTCTACATCTTCAACGCTAGGCACAGAGTAGGCACCAAATGACACATGTTGAGTAAGTGACTCCGGCCATCATTGTATCTGAACAATGAGTTGGATTCTGTATTCCCCAGACACAGGAGAGCCAGATAAAAGTCCATTTTCTCCCCCTAGGTACAAGGTGATGAGGCTCTCAAGTAAGGTTTTGAAGGAAGGAAAGGAAAGCTGTGAAATAGGCTGCAGAAACAAGTCTCTATGGGACTTGTTGACAGATTGGCAATGTGGGAGGATGGAGCAAGATTCCTGGAAAGGATTCTTAAGTGATTAAGTGTACAGCAGCAGGATGCAAAAGTTGCTATAAATGATAATATAGAAACATGCTTCTGTACTGCAAATTCTCAGTAAATGTTGAATGAATAAACTTGAATGATTTTTTCTCTAAATTTGAGAGTCATCTAAATAAAGTCCAGATGATATTTGAAACTCTAAGAATTAATGGGATCCCCTAGGGCCAAAGCCTAGCAAGGAAGAGAAAAGAGCCCAGGACCAAGCCCAGGGAAGCCCTAACAATGATAGGTCATTAAAGGAGGAGGACCCTGGGAAGGGGGTGATAAAGCAGATGTGGAAGCATAGGAGGAAAACCCTTAAAGTGAGAGCATGCTGTGAGAGCCAGGAGAGGAGGGTATTTGAAACAAGAAGTGGGTATCTCAGTGAAGTGCTGCTGAGAGGCCAAGTAAGATAAAGGCAGAGAAGAGCTTGTTTCACAGCGTCCTTCCTGGCAAGCAGAAGAACCGGGAGTGTCACCAGGCACTGAGAGAAGCAGAAGTGACCGCCAAAATGAGGTGTGGCTTGGGTTTTTGAGGCCCCAGTTCCAGGACCTAGTCCTAAAAATTGTTTCCTGGCCCATGAAAGCCTGACCCTAAAAGTGTTTCCATTCCTTATTTAACTTTGACTTTGTTTCCCTACGCAAGATAAAGCAATATAACTGGTGAAGACCCCTGCACTTGTCTCAGTGGTCTTAAGGATCCAGTGAATGGTTTATTTATCATCCTTCAGGGATGGGCCAGTAAGGAGTTCTTTCATCTTCTGATAAATGTAAATAGGTGTGGGGACTGCTATCCAAAAACCTGAGACTTTGTCACAGACCAGGGCTGCTTTTTGAGACTTCCTAAATTAGTCCTACAGAGAATATGCTCTGATACCCAATTCTATTGCTCTACCTTCCCCAAAGTGGGATCTTGGTCAAGAGACCATGAATAGACTAGTCATGGTCCTCAATAAGGCGTCACTGAGATGGGGTGTCTCTTCTCAGACACACCCATCGCAGGTGAGAAGTTGCTAAAACCACCCAGTGCATTGGAGGAGAGAAAGGACAATTAATGTTGCTCCCTTTTTCATCTACTTTGCCCAGTGCAAGGGCCCTTTAAGAATACCTGGTATTCATTTGTCCCAGCAATCCCATTACTGAGTATATACCCAAAGGATTATAAATCATTCTGCTATAAAGACACATGCACATGTATGTTTACTGCAGCACTATTTACAATAGCAAAGACTTGGAACTAACCCAAATGCCCATCAGTGATAGACTGGATAAAGAAAATGTGGCACATAACACCATGGAATACTAGGCAGCCATAAAAAGAATGAGTTCATGTCCTTTGCAGGGACGTGGATGAAGCTGGAAACTATCATCCTCAGCAAACTAACACAGGAACACAAAAACCAAACACCACATGTTCTCACTCATAAGTGGGAGTTGAATAATGAGAACACATGGACACAGGGAGGGGAACATCACACACTGGGGCCTGTCGGGGGGTGAGGGGCCCAAGGGGAGGGAGAGCATTAGGATAAATACCTAATGCATGCGGGGCTTAAAACCTAGATGACAGGTTGATAGGTGCAGCAAACCACCATGGCACATGTATACCTATGTAACAAACCTGCACGTTCTGCACATGTATCCCAGAACTTAAAGTAAAATTAAAAAAAAAAAAAACAAACCTGGTATTAGGAGTTTGCAATTCATTCAGCCCATAAAAGTGAATGCCTGATTTTAATTCTTCTAACTAACCAAGGTGCTATTCAGAGTAAATGGAAATCAGTATAATATATTCCAAATGCTTACGGTCATAAAACCTCACTAATAACTGGATTTTCAGTCCATTTCAGTAATTATTCCAGTGAATTTTAAGATTCAATTTTTAGTAAATGAAAATAACTCCAATAGTACACTCATATTCTTAGGTTTTGGGGAAAAATTTGTATGGCCCCATAGCCATCTCAGAATATAAGCTAACCACTAGCACATGACACTTTGTGTAACAAGTCATGATTAGGCAAACACCCACATGATTATAATTTGCCTTCACAAAGATAAAAATTTGAAACAGTATGGGTTAGATGCATTTTCATGAGACATCTGTTGTCCTCTCCCTTAGAAATGTAACATTTTCTTCTCCCATTAATCCTGAACCTTGAAGTCATTTCTCTTTCCGTTCTTTCTGGGGCAACCAGGACTTTTCATTGAGCAATGATGGTGAGTGTAGCTTAGCATCAGCGAAGAGATGTCTTCAGTAAGACAGAAAAAGTCCGTCCCATAGGTCAGTTCCTCTCCACTCAGCCCTTCATAGTGCATCTCTATATATCTGTCTGCAAAGATGTTTTTTTAAGAAAAGGGCATGCATTTTTATATGGTAAGTAGAAAATGATTTGGGGAAAAGGGGAAGGTACAATTGTAGAATTCTTCAAAATCACAAGTCCTTTCCCTGCCCCTCACTAGAAACTGAGCTGTTATGAAGCTGATCCCAGAGAAACAAAGAAGTTATCTTTTAGCCTTTTGGAAAAGTATCTGGTTTAATTAAGAACAATGTCATTTGAGTCTCAAATTTAGGATTTCTGGATTAAACGCATTAGATAAAACCTGACAGTTTTTTCGTAAGGATTTATGCCAAATTGGAGACTTACACATCTCATCTTGAATTTAAAGCTTTGTGTCTTTTTCCCTCCTAATATGCTCTCAGATCATTTTTGCCTTTGAATGTTGTCCAATTTCTTATTTGGTTTGATTAGGGCCAACTGACTAACAAGAAAATCGTTTCCACTTACATTATTCCTATAAAAGACATGATTCTCTACAATCACTACCTTAGTATCCTCGTATTTCTCTAGCTTTGTTATATGTCACTGAAGACAGAAAGGCCAAATATCAAAATAGACCTCATCACATGGCATCAGCCCAGCACGGCTTCCTGGTTGTTTCACCTCTGAATAGGCTATTCTGGACCTCCTCTCTAATGTCCACCCCTGCCAATTTCCATCTCCCAAAATCATTCCCAGGTGCCTGCACTCATCTAGTACTGGCCTTTGGGAAATATCCAAATTTGTTACCAGGCAGATTATCTGCATCTTTGCCCTGTTTGCTTGAATTACAGTATAAAGAAGGGCTCTGATGCCACAGGGCAGTGTGAAGAAGGGCTCTGATCCCTATGGGCTTTCCTCAAGGTGAGTTCATTTTGACTGGCTCCATTAGAGCACTGTGCGATCTAACACCTCCTCTTCAATTGCTATGTGCAACCCCTTGCGATGCTCCTGTGCTGAATGTGAAAGCAGGAACCTAGTATAGCCATTTGCATCCTTCGAACCACCAACTCCTTTCTACCATCCTTCAAAGGCTCCCATAATTGGAGCTCGCTGCTTTAGCAAATCTATTTGAAAAGCTGAAGAGCAAAAAAACTGTTCCATCAGTCTTTGTGGGCCAGCATCCTGCCTCCACCAAGCCTGCTTTCCAAATGGAGCATTGCAAACTGAAACGTGCACTACAGCCAAGCACCTCTCTCTTCTGCAAAGGATAGAGATGCATTTTCCCTTTCTATCTCTGCTTTTGTGAATATGTCCAGACACTAAAATTTAAAGAATTGTTGGCTGCCTATGAGCTCACTGTGAACTAAAGATTTTGCAAAGAATAGTTGCCAAAAAAATGGAGGAAATTTTGGCCTGGTATCAGCAAACTAAATTTTTGTCTCAGAATCTCATTCTGAACTATTGAGCCATGCTAATGTAATGACATAAATATTTTAACTAACTTTCTGACAAGACTGTATTTAGAGGATCTTTAATGGATGCATACTGTTTGTACTCTGACTTTGAAAGAAATATCCCAGGGAAACAACCAGAGAATTTGATTTAACACCTCACTTGTAGTTTGTATTTAATCGTATATTCTAGTGGAAATACACGAATCCACAGCAATATATTTAATCTAGCACCTTCGGATCCATTAAACTAATTTATCTTTAAAATTCTCTTGATGTGTAGCCAAGACTCCTTGCCAGCTATTTATTAACCACACATTGTGTGGTGAAGGTTCATAAAGCACTAGATAACAAATGTAACTTTGTGGAGGGAAAAGACAAAAAGACAATCAAAAGAAAGTCAGGTAATGAAACTAATACTTGATATGAAAACTGCTCTCTCAAGGAAGGAGTCCCTCATTGTAATATGAGTGACAATGTTTCATTCATTGTAGTACAAATTGTTACTATTGCTAATGTTCTTAATATAGCACATTGAATTAAAGAGTCACTGTAGCTGTAGAAAATCCTATAGAGAGCTCACTACTTTCAATAAATTTGGGGATCCTCCCAAGGCTGCGTAACTGAGCTAGGAGAGTTCTTCCTTTGTCACTGGAGACCTGGGTCCAAATCCTGGAGACCTGGGCTCAAATGGCCTGCTGTGAGAAAGTTACATGACCTTGAACATTACTCCGAGTCAGTTTTCTCTTCTGTAAAATGAGAATAATCATCTGAGCCTACCATTCACTTTTGTTAATGGGATTTAGGAGAAAATATAAGGTTTCTGGCACAAATGTTAACAAACTCTTAAGAAATAGTAGCTCAAAATATGTATAATCTACACTAATTAATCATCCTACCTCTAAGTGGAATTTATTCATCTGTCAGTGTAGATAGTTGCATTGGTTACTTCAAAACACTCAAGGGGTAGAGTGTAGTTCTTTTTCAGTAGAGCAGTGTATTCCAGGGGTTGAAATCTGGGCTTGGGACCGTGAGAATTATAGCATATGAGTAATCAATAGTGATGTAGTCCAGGGTGATCCTTGAGGTTGCAGTTAGTTAATATGAAAGCAGTTTTAATATAAAATTTTAACATAAAAACAGCTTTCGTGCCTGTGTATCCTATATAAGTCATGGTTGCTGATGATGGCAGAGGCAGACTGGGTTCTCCAACTGTCCAGAGGGCCATGTTTCTGCACCCTATTCTCAGGTTTAGAAAACTTCCAGACAGCACATAAACCCACCACTTCATGGCCCTTTCTCATAGCAAAAGGCACAAAACATAGGAGAATGAAATAGAGATGTATACTCTTCCAAGTTTCAGGGACCAGAGAAGCTTTCAGAAGGAATATTTTGGCCATTCCTACCTCAGTTTTTGTTCATGTCAAATGTGTCTAGTGAAAAGTAATATGATGACCAGTTATAGTTTCAAATTTTTAGAAAATAAAAATCTTTTCATTTGCTCTCACAGTAAATATCAGCAAGCACAAGTTAGATCCCAGCTATTCTAAGTCTGGGAAAAAGTGGTATAATAGAACATGATTTTTCCGACACGCATCTAGGCAAATATGACAATATGCACAGTTAATTAATATAAAAGCTGGATACATTTTTAAAGTGTTATTTTATCCTCATCCGTATTTTTGTCTTACGTTTAAACAAAATATGAAGCAAAATGTCTGAAACCAAAATTCTTTAACCATGAAATTTTCTTTCAGATAATGAATGCAGTTTTCCTCTCTGTCTTGATTTCTTGTTTTATTTTAAACATGTGTTCTCCAGTTGCATGTGTGTACACAAGCACATAAATAGTTCTGTATTCAATAAAATGAAAGTAAGAGAAGAAAATCAACAAATGGAGAGTTCAAGTAAACAGCAATCCATATACATCCTAAACTGTTTTTTTTAATTTGGGATTTTAACAATTAAATGGGATAAAGTTACAGTATTTCACCTGTAACATTTTTCTGGAGAAAAATATATTCTTTAAATGCACCACTAAGAATCCCTGTCAAGGAGGGCTATAGCTTGGCCAACCTTGAATTTGTTAGCCAGCCCAGGTGAGTGTCAGGAATGAGGTGCCTACCTCCTCCCCTTTCTGTATCTTTCTATGAAAGAGACACAAAACAGTGGTCCTTGATCAATCAGGGCACAAATACTAACAGCCAACTATGAACCAGCCTAGGGAAGATTTGAGGCAACTGCCATTGTTCCTGCTTCAAGGACCCTTCAGCCTGGCTTCCTGCACAAAACAATAGGACCACAGCTTGGCACATGTGTTTTAAATGTGTTTTGGTTGAAATGTGTAGCCCTTTAGGGTTTCTTTGGGCAGAATTTCAGTCAGGAAATATTTGGGAGAAATGGACATTACTTCAACTTTGAAGAATCCAGTAGTTGGACTTGTGGAGAAAAGGGACCTCTACAGGTTGAGATGGGAATTTCAAAACTTGAACAGGAAATAAAGAAGGAATCTGGTACGCTGGCAGAGAAAGGAGTAAATAGCAAATATGACTTTAAAAGCAATGGGAAAGTCCACACTTGGTGCAGTAACCAGGAGGGCTGCTGAAGACTCCAGATCAGGATAGAGACTAAGAGACTAATAGCACATACCTTCTAGTCTTTAATTCTCTCTCTCTGTCTCCATATACATACATTCGTATATTTATGTTCTCACGACAATCTGAGAATATATATATGTGTGTGTGTGTATATTAATGTGTGTGTGTGTGTGTGTGTGTATATATATATATATATATACATCAGAGCTAGGCACATGGTAAACACTGATTAGGTCAAATAATTGTAATTCATTGAAATAGCGCTAGAAGAGTCAGTAGCATATTATTTTTTTGAGCTATGCTCCTTTTGGCACATGCCCTTAACCCGGCGCGCGCACGCGCACACACACACACACACACACTTATGTATACACTACAATATAATTTGCTGCGCACTTCTTCTACCCAAATATGTGTTGGATTGGTAGGGACCCACAAGGGACATTTCTATCAAGATTTTGCTTTTATAATTGGCAGATAACAGGGAGGAAGAGATGAGATTAGAGAACAAAAATTATAACAACTTTGAGTAACCTTCTGAAGATGTCCATTACATGATGAGGAACCTTTTGCTTAACATCTGTGTTCCTGTATCTGTCTGGGGACCTTGATTATTTATAATCCAACTTATGATGTTGGGTGGGCACTGGGGATACACTGATGAGTGACAGGGCCCCTGTGCTCCTGAAGCTTATAGAAGGAGGACAGAGATGCTAACCAATAAATACGATATGCTAGCTGTAATATCATAGAACTGTAAAAGGTACAGCAGAGGCCAAAGGGAAGGGGCAATTGTATTAGTCAAGGCTCTCTAGAGGAACAGAGCCAATAGGATGTGTGTACAGAGGGAGACTGATTTATTTTAAGGAATTGGCTCACACAATTACAGAGGCTGAAAAATCCAAATCTGCAGGATGAGCCAGCAGACAAGAGACCTAGAAAAGAGCCCGTGTTGCAGATTGAACCTAAAAGTGGCCTGCTGCAGAAACTCTTTTTGCTCAGAGAAGGTCAGTCTTTGTTCTACTAAGGCTTTCAAAAAATTGGATGATGCTCACCCACATTAGGGATTTGCTTTACTCAAAGTCCACCAATTTAAATAATAATCTCATCCAAGAACACTGTCACAGAAACATCCAGAATAATGCCTAACCAAATACCTGGGCACCATGGCCCAACTAGGTAGACACATAAAGTTAACCATCACAGCAGTCATTTTTGTCCTGGGGAGAGGAATAGAGTGAGAT
Organism: Piliocolobus tephrosceles; assembly: GCF_002776525.5. Taxonomy (NCBI): domain Eukaryota; kingdom Metazoa; phylum Chordata; class Mammalia; order Primates; family Cercopithecidae; genus Piliocolobus; species Piliocolobus tephrosceles. The sequence goes on from NC_045441.1 coordinate 97,144,160, forward strand.
GGGGCTGTCAGGTGGTGGAATGATTGGAGGAAATGACAGTTCGAGGGTGAGGAGGAGACTGCAGGCAAGGTGGGAAAGGACACTCTGTCCAAAGGCAACCGTTATATCACGAGTCATCAGAAAAACCACAGAATGCATGAGAGGAAAAAGGTGGAAAAGAAGCTGGAAATGTAATCATTGGCCAGAAAATGAAGAGCCTTGATTGCACCACAAAGGGGTTTTGGACTTTCTCCCAAAAGCCATGATGAGTCACTGGAGTTTTCAGCAGCAGAGTATCCCAGTCAATTGTGCATGTTAGGAAGGTCACCCTGACCTCTGTTCTTCCCAACAGCATAAGATTACCAGCTCCATTGAAACCTATGAAAATGATTTGCATTTCTTAGAGAAAATATAGACTAGGGGAACATAGCATCATTTTTATGATTTTAAACAGTGAGAAATTATTCTAGATTTTCCTTTAAAGTTATTTGTGTAAGAAGTTATACTTGTCCTTGATACTTCTTTTTTTTTCAGCCACACACTTCATAAAGAATGAAATCCCTTCAAACAATCTTCTTATCTTCCAAACAGTATGAAAGCCTCTCAAAATTTTCCAGAGCTCTCCTTGCTCTCTCTCTCTCACCAGGTTATATTTAGCTCAGCTATAGACCTTGACCTTTTCAATAGACTGCACGACACAATGCGCTAATTGGAACATTTCTTAATAGACTTGAATGAGGTTCATGGTCCCAAACTCATCCTTGTACACACACACACACACACACACACACACACACACACCACACACACTTCATGTTTGGGAGCATTTTATAAAAAAACAACTATTAAGTTGATTCAGGGGAAGGTAGATATTTTATAATTATGCTAACAAAATGGGTTTTAAATAGGTTTTATTTCTTTGAGCTTAGGGAAAAGAATAGATTTGCATTTCTTCCTTTCTTAGGAAATTTTTCTGTTTGAATAATGTTGGCATGTTTCCAGTTGCTGTAAATCTTACCTTGAATAGCTCTCCCTGGGTTCTCTTTCTCTAGTATGGCTTGGTTTGCAGGCAGGATCTGTATGCAAAGACTGACCTGCAGAGGTGTAGAGTGCGATGTTCTTCTTAGGAACATGAACTCTTCCCTTTTTTTCTGCCCTTCCACCCCTTCCTTGGCTGCCTCTGCTTCTATGGATTGACTTTGAGGTCTCTATCATGTTATCAAGGTATTTTGAACGCAGAATAGTTTATTCACAAATGCCTTCACTATATTATTTATTATAGCATTAATAGTAATAATAGTTACAGTGCCAATGACAGAGTGGAAAACCAGGCATGCTCCCTTGGCCCTCGGCAACAACCACTCAAAAAGATTAGCCTAAATCTGGCCATTCTACTTAAATTAAAGGTATTGATGATTCTTAGAAATAAGAATAGAAGAAAACTAAATAATTATGGAAATGCTAGATAGTTCTCCCAGGGAGAAGCACGAGAACAGAGGGAAAGACATCTTTTGAAGCGTAGTCTACAAGAGGAGATTCTTGTTTTTCAGCAACTTGGCCAGCTGGTCATTTACTTGTTTCATGGTGTGCTCTGCTTATCAGCCATCCTCTTCTCTCTAAAACTCTCAGTGTTGTGGCCTACTGCCTCCAGCCTGCTTCTGTGGAGGACTACCTCAAACCTTGTTGGCCCTTGTTCAGAGAAGTGGCCTGGCTGGGTTTGATTTCATACTTATAGCTACATGCCTTGGGCAAGTTTCTTAATCTCCCTGTGCCTTGATTTCCTAATCTGTAAAACCCTGCCTAGACGAGAGCCATAGGTTCTAAAAGCCACTGGGCTTAAAGGAGTCCACAGCAGCATCAAAATGCACCAGGCAGCAATCAAGTGAGCAAGGCATGAGCCACATAACCAAGATGTGCAGAAATAAACACTGGTAGCAAGACCAAGGCCTAGTGACTGGGTTTAGAGGTGTCAGCACCATGGACAGCACAACGCGGGCGGGTATGTAGCCTTTCTAATAATGAAGGGTTCACTTCCTGACTTATTACTATAGCCATTTCCTCCTAATTAATTAGAGCTCAGTGGATTTGCAAGGAGACTAGAGTATCACCCTGTTCATGACTGGGCTATTTGACACCTTCTAATGTGCAGAGACATTGCGAGGGTCCTGTGAGAAGGATTTAGGTTTCCTAGGGGTGGGGTAAAAATGGGAAGGCATCTCTTGCTCCCCTCAGAATAATCATCTTTGGGAATCAACTTTGCTTTTGAGTTAAACAATAGGGATCTGAATCAGGGTTGGAGCTTTAACAGGAATACATTCAGTTCTTGGCCATGTCTAAGATACTGCGTGTATTACCTGTAATTAATCCCTGTTGTGAAATGTGTATATATGTAAATTTTATAATGGAAATATTTTTAAGTGTAGAGGATTTTTAAGCTTGCTGATTGTAATTTACAGAATCCAGTGAAGAAAATTGCTATCTCCTAATTTTCTTGTTTTTAAATCAGGATTTCTTAAATCTGGAAATAGAAAGTAGGAATTAAGCTCATGGGTTCAGACCCTACTTCTGCCTTTTACTAGTTGTGTGACCCTACTTAACTTCTTCATGTTTCAGTTTTTACTCTTTAAGTGAGGATAGGAGTGGTACATATTTTATAGTATTACTTGAAAGACTGCATGTGCTAATATCCATAAAGCACTTCGAGTGCTGCCTCATTGATAACACGTATTATGATTATGATTATTTTTTATTATGTTTCTTTGTTGAAAGGTACTCTTTACACCTTCAACTCGGTATTACTGCAGCTTTCTACCATGTTATTTTGATCTTGAATCTAAAATAAGAATGCAGATCTGGTTTTATAGATGTTTTGCAATATCCTTGCCCAAGAGAGACAACATTTCACATTCTTAGAGTTCACACCCTTTGAATTGAAGCCAGGGTTTGGCCTTCAGATTAATAACTAGGGCAGAAGGCAGCCCACAGCAACTGTACTGTAAGGCACAAAAATATGCTCTTCTCTGCTGCTTTACCAGCATTCCATTTTAATAAAAATTTTAAAGAGTCTAACTTCCTCTACCTAAATAGAGTTAGGACCTTCTTTTGTTGCCTAACATGGGAGGAGGGAATGACTTGAACCACTTGCCACCTTTGTAATCTCTAAGCACTTTCCAGAAAAAAATTTTAACCCTAGCTCTCTTGATTGGATATGAAACTGCCTCTAGGCCCAGTAAGGTTAGGAATATGAATCTAAAATGCAAGCGGTTTAAACTCATCTAGTTCCCATTTCTCTTTTCAGTTGAACTTTTATTTTGCTGTGCCTTACCAATTTACATTACACTCCTCAGGAGCCTTAAGGCAACTTACAAATTAAAACCACAGAATATTGAGATCACTTCACAACCTACAAATAAGCAAGTCCCCTCTGTTGCCATACTAACATCCCAGCTGTTATTGACATTTCATGCTGAGAAGTAAACACTGAAACTTAATTAGTCCAGACCCAGAGGAATCCTTCTTTTGCAATAACTAGTGTCTGGCTAGACTAGAGGCTCAGGTGTTGACTGTGTGAATGTGAATTATTGCGGATTGTGAAGTCAGAGTCATTCTGATTTATCCCTTCTGTCAGTGATCACTCATGATGTCTCTGTCCCAAAGTGCTTCCCAAGCACGTGATACCACAGATTCTTCATGATATGACTTTTTCCTGGCTGATGACAATTCATCAGTAAATAATTTCTGATCTTTTGTATACTGCTTTATATTGCCCATCAATATTAAAATGGATCATCCTTGTCTCTTTTATTTTGACAAACAGCTCAATATTTTTGGTGGCAGGGCTGGTTCCTTGTGTTTGCTTGTTTTGCTTTTTTGTGGATTTTTTTCTTGGCATCCTCTTCCTAATCTCAGTTAATTCAACATTCTTGTCTTCATTTAGGAAATGGATTATAATAATATTATAATTATTTTCATTAATATTTATTTTTCTTATGACTTCTAGATGATTTACAAAGTTTATTTGCCATCAAGTTCCACATCTGGCAAGAAAATTAACTGGATTTCTAGCCAACAATCTGATTGGAAGATTCTTGGGATATACTTTGTCCCCTTCAAATAGAGTATTGTATAAACAAATACGAATAAATGTGAATTAATAAATTAGCTCATGCTATAGACTGAATGTGTGAGTCCCCAAAAAATTCATGTTGCTATCCTAATCCCTAATGTGATGGTATTAGGAGATGGGGCCTTTGGAAGGTATATTAGTCAGAATTCCCCAGAGAGGCAGAACTAATAGGATAGATTAGATAGATAGATAGATAGATAGATAGATAGATAGATAGACAGACAGACAGATGATGAGAGGGGATTTATTAGGGAAATGGGCTCATGCAATTACGAAGGCTGAGAAGTCCCACAATAGGCTGTCTGTAAGCTGGAAGCCCAGGGAAGACAGTAGTCCAAGTCCAAAAGCCTCAGAACCAGAGAAGCCAGTGGTATAACTCTCAGTCCAACCCTGAAGGCCTGAGAACACAGGGGGGCCACTAGTGAAAGTCCCAGAGTCAGAAGGCTGGAGAACCTGGAGTTCTGATGTTCAAGGGCAAGAGAAGATGGTGTCCCAGCTCCAGGAGAAAGAAAGAGAACAAATTCACCTTTCCTCTGCCTTTTAGTTCTATCCAGGCCCCCAGCTGACTGGATGGTGCCTGCTCACATTGAGGGCTCATCTTCCCTACTCAGTCCACCAACTCACATGCCAATCTCCTCTAGAAACACCCTCACAGACGCACCCAGAAATGATGCTTTCCCAGCTATCTAGGTATCCATTAAGCCAGTCAAGTTGACACTTAAAATTAACCATCACAAAAGGTTATTAGGTCATGAAGGTGGAGCCCTCATGAATGGGATTTGTACCCTTATAAAAGAGAACCGAGAGAGCATCTGTATTCATCCATTTTCACACTGTTTATAAAGACATATCCAAGACTGGGAGGAAAAAGAGGTTTAATAGACTTATAGTTCCACATGGCTGGGAAGGCCTCACAATCATGGTGGAAGGCAAGGAGGAGCAAGTCACATCTTACATGGATGGCAGCAAGCAAAGAGGGAGATTGTGCAAGAAACCCCCATTTTTAAAACCATCAGCTCTCATGAGACTCATTCACTATGATGAGAACAGTGCAGGAAAGACCCACCCCCATAATTCAATCACCTCTCATCGGGTTCCTTCTGCAACATGTGAGAATTGTGGTAGTTACAATCTAAGATGAGATTTGGGTGAGGACACAGCCAAACCATATTATTCCACACCTGGCCCTTCCCAAATCTCATGTCCTCACATTTCCAAAACCAATCATGTCTTCTCAAAAGTCTCCCAAAGTCTTAACTCATTTCAGCATTAACTTAAAAATCCACAGTCCAACATCTCGTCTGAAACAAGGCAAGGCTCCCTTCCACCTATGAGCCTGTAAAATCAAAACCAAGTTAGTTACTTCCTAGATATAGTGGGGTACGCTCATTGGGTAAATACAACCCTTCCCGATGGGAGAAATTGGCCAAAATAAAGGGGCTACAGGCCCCATGCAAGTCCAGAATCCAGCAGGGCAGTCAAATCTTAAAGCTCCAAAATGATCGCCTTTGACTCCATGTCTCACATCCAGATCACGCTGATGCAAGAGGTGGGCTCCCATGGCCTTAGGCAGATCTGCCCCTGTGACTTTTCAGGGTGTAGCCTGCTTCTGGTTGCTTTCATGGGCTGGCATTGAGTGTCTGTGGCTTTTCCAAGCTCATGGTGCAGGCTGTCAGTGAATCTACCATTCTGGGGTCTGGAGGACGTTGGCCCTCTTCTCACAGCTCCACTAGGCAGTGCCCCAGTAAGGACTCTATGGGGGAGCTCTGACCCCATATTTCCCTTCCACACTGCCCTAGCAGAGGTTCTCCATGAGGGTCCTGCCCCTGCACCGAACTCTGCCTGGGCATCCAGGCATTTCGATACATCCTCTGAAATCTAGGCAGAGGTTCCCAAACCTCAATTTTTGACTTCTGTGCACCTGCAGACTCAACACCATGTGGAAGCTACCAAGGCTTGGAGCTTTCACGCTCTGAAGCAACTGCCCAAGCTGTACCTTGGTCCCTTTTAGTCACTTACAGCTGGAGTGGCTGGGATACGGTCAAGTCACTAGACTGTATACAGCAGAGGGACCCTGGGCCCAGCCCACAAAACTATTTTTTCCTCCTAAATCTCCACTCCTGTGATGGGAGAGGCTGCTGCAAAGGTTTCTGATATGCCCTGGAGACATTTTCCCCATTGTCTTGGTGATTAACATTTGGTTCCTTGTTACTTATGCAAGTTTCTGCAGCCAGTTTGAATTTCTCCTCAGAAAATGGGATTTTCTTTAATATCACATTGCCAGACTGCAAATTTTTCAAACTTTCATGCTCTGTTTCCTTTTTAAAACTGAATGCCTTTAACGGCACCCAAGTCACCTCTTGAATGCTTTGTTGCTTAGAAATTTCTTCCACCAGATACCCTAAATCATCTTTCTCAAGGTCAAAATTCCACAAATCTCTAGGGCAGGGGCAGAATGCTCCAGTCTCTTTGCTAAAACAAAACAAGAGCCACTTTGCTCCAGTTCCCAGTGAGTTCCTCGTCTCCATCTGAGACCACTTCAGCCTGAATGTCATTGTCCATATTATTATCAACATGTTGAAAGCCATTCAACAAGTTTCTAAAGAGTTCCAAACTTTCCCATATTTTCACTGTCTTCTTCTGAGCCCTCCAAACTGTTCCAGTCTCTGCCTTCTACCCAGTTCCAAAGTTGCTTTCACATTTTCAGGTATCTTTTCAGCAACACCCCACTCTACTGGTACCAATTTACTGTGTTAGTCCTTTTTCACACTGTTGATAAAGACATACCCAAAACTGAGAAGAAAAAGAGGTTTAATGGACTTACGTTTCCACATAGCTGGGGAGGCCTCACAATCATGGCAGAAGGCAAGGAGGAGCAAGTTTCTTTGCCTGCTGTGGATAGCAGCAGGCAAAGAAAGAGATTGTGCAAGGAAACTCCCATTTTTAAAACCATCAGATCTCGTGGGACTCATTCACTATCCTGAGAACAGTACAGGAAAGACCCACCCCCATAATTCAATCATTTCCCATGGGGTTCCTCCCACAGCACATGGGAATTGTGGGAGTTACAATTCAAGATGAGATTTGGGTGGGAATACAGCCAAACCATATCAGTATCCCTGCCTATTTCACCATGGAAGAACACAGTAAGGAGACTTTAAACCAGGAAGCAGGCCCTCACCACACACCAAATCCGCCAGCACTTTGATCTTAGACTTCTCAAACTCCAGAACTATGAGAAATAACTTTCTGTGTTTATAAGTCACCCAGTCTGTGATATTCTGTTATAGTAGCCTGAACAGACAAGGACAGCTGGATAAACAGAAATATTAAATTTGCCATTAAATAGTAGCTGAATATTAAGCAAATGGAGTTGCATAAACTGATTTTTCTGCCATAGAAAATACCTAGTAACAATAGTAACAGCTACCATTTATTGGGTGCTCATTATGTGCCAGGCATTATGTTAAATATTACACATACAATATCTCATTTGATACTCTCAACAATCCTATGATGTGGCTACTATTATTGTATAAAAGAGAAAACTCAAGAATAGAGTGATCTGATCCAGTAACCCATCCTAGGTCACACACCTGACAGAATCAGGATTTTCACTTATGTTTGTTTCACTTAAAACCTATGCCCATAACACCATGTTATGGGTTCTATTAGCACTGCTTCTACTGAATGTTTGGAGGACTGAGTTAGGGTCTTAGCTTTGCTAATCATATCCGAGATGCAGTAATTCTTGATATAGTAATGTACTTTTAGAAAATCTTTCCCTGAATTATAAAATATGCCACTAGGGTAGATAAAACAGCCAGCAGAGAAACTGATGACATTCAATTCTATTTCATTCCATTCAACAAATATTTATTGAGTGCCTGTGATGTGTAAGATCTAAAGCTGGTTATTGCAAAGGATAGCACATGTTTGAATAATACTATGAATCCATCTAGATACCTCATATAATCTGATCATCTAAATAAAAGTTAAGTTTTCATATGAGAAAGAAAGGAAACAGGCAGATTTTGATGTAGAGAACTATGTTTTCCTGAATGTCTTTCTGTAGACTCTTTTGGCTGGCATGCCCATGACTGAGGCAGTTGGATGTGAGTATGCACCCAGTTTGCTTTGGAAGGCAGTGGGAAGTAGCTCAGGATGGGCCCATTGCCCTTTTGATAACAGACCACTCACTGCTGGGATCTCTGCTTCTGAAACCTGACAGCACCACTCCAGAACACCCACCTGGGCTTTCTGTGGGAAAAAAGTGTGCCGGGATTCACATGGGGTTGAGAGACTGGGGAGAGGAACACCATCTTTCTCGTAGTGCTAGAATAGAGACTCAGGTGTTGGCCATGTGAATGTGAATTACTCATGCTCACTGCTCCCATCAGCAATGACTCTCCACTAGTGATCATGAAATGTGAGCCAAAAGAAGTCAGTGATGGAATCTTGTGAATCTGGAAAGTTAAACAATTTTTTGTGGCCTGCATTGATCTGGAAAGTCATTTTGCAATGGCTTAATTTATCATCAATAGAAAGTATAATGAGTTAAAATAGTGAACCAGTAGATTTTAGAAAAGTACAAATAAGTCTTTGAAATCACCTAAGCATTCAAACATATGAGATGACAGATTTACTGAAAAATATTAAGTCCTGTGGAGATAACTTTATTCAGCTCTGTGGCTCATAGATATTTTGAAAGAAATTAAAAGCTCTCAGAAAAATCATAAATTTGAGTCTACTTCCTAATAAGAAACTTCTGTGTTTTAATAGTACATTTAAGATGCTAATGTATGAGATAAAATGTTGCTATTTATTTGAGCATTCTTCAAAAAGCTGTATTTAAGAATCAGGACTAATCTGGTCTATTAGTTAAATTGGTCAACATTTCCAAAACAGTTTTGTTCAGCAGACACAAGGGGAAATTGTGTTAAGAGAGAAGAGAAAAAGAAAAAAAAAGAAAGAGAAGAGAAGGAATTGACAGGAAATTGAGGAAGAGAAATGAAAGCTGTCTGAATGTTTAAATCCTAGGAAAATACTAATTTAAAATACAGATTACTTACGGTCTGGTACTTCAATGAAAACCATTCAACAAATGTATGCATTTCATCTTACTGGATAACAGCCTTTTTTTCTAATTTCTCAAGTTTCCCTGCACTTGCATAAGTAGCTCCACACTTTACCTTCCTATTTATCTGTCTATCTATCTATCTATCTATCTATCTATCTATCTATCTATCTATCTATC
>NC_045441.1:97153531-97231190 GCF_002776525.5 Piliocolobus tephrosceles
ATCTATCTATCTATCTATCTATCTATCTATCTATCTATCTATCTATCATTCCCAACAATTTTGCCATATGACCTATCACTCCAAATATTCAATTAGTCAACAGAAACTCTTGGCTCCTATCCTAGAGGAACCATTGTCAAGTGATGACTGTTTGTGATTATATGTGACAGAGCCAACAAGTATGATGTACTGTTAAGGCCCATGGCCAGCCATTCACCAGAGGGAAGAGGCATTTTCAACCAGAAGCGCCAACTGGAGGTAGGAACTGGGAGGAAAGCCCTAATCAATTTTGTGACTCAGAACTCACCTTCTCATGGCTGGGCATCATGGCTCATACCTGTAATTCCAGCACTTTGGGAGGTCAGGGTGGAAGGCTTTTGGGCCCAGGAGTTCAAGATCGGTATGGGCAACATAGTCAGAACTCGACTCTACAAAAATAAAACCAAAAAAATTAGCCTGGCATGGTGGCCTGCACCTGTAGTCCTAGCTACTCAGGAGGCTGAGGTAAGAGGATTGCTTGAGCCCAGAAGGATAAGGCTGCAGTGAGTCATAATCACATCACTGCACGCCCTCCTGTGTGACAGAGCAAGACCCTGTCTCTCAAAAACAAAAACTCACCTTCTTCCTACACATCTCACCCTCAGCATCCACATCTGGAAATAAAAATACCCTGACCTCTCATGACAAGTCATTTTATTCATGTTTACGAAATGAGTTGTAAATGAAAAATATTTATACAAGGGCCTCCAGGGTTTTCTTAACATTAAAGAGGAAAAATGATGGGTCTTCACATAAGAACCAAAGATGGCTCATGTTATTAAAACGAGATGTTAGAAGGCCGTACCATGAGCCTGACCCTTATTCTCATCTCTTTCCCACTAGTCAGTTGACACCCCTAGGTGTCATACCTTTCTTTCTCAATGATGAAACTGGGCCAGTTTTGCACCCTATTCAATGAGAATTAATTCATATTTTAAAGTATTTTATGAAAAGTCTAAGGAAATACTACACAAGATTGAGCTAGCCCCCTTTTGTGCCATTCATTTCTCTGTTTATTCAAGCACCAAAGGAAAACACTATTTCTCAAATGTAATTCCCCATTTCAAATCTAGGTTGCATGAGGTATTTCATAAGAATAAAATGGTATAATCTGTCAAGTAAAAATAAAAATTATCCTTGGCTTTGTTAGAGTTTCTCTTCTTAATGTATTTGTGGCTCATTTCTCACTCTTGTGTCAGCCTCCCTTGATAACTATTGTAATTTTTGGCAAACTTGGCTTCATTTGCAAAGCTTCTTCCAGAACAGCTATATATTTTCCATAGCTTGAATACAAAATAGAGTCAGCTTTATATCAAACTAAGCGTTTAGATGGTACCGTCTTTCACTTAACTTTTGCAAAAGCAGTTTCCAATGTGATTCCTAGTGATTGAGAAATCACTCATATTTTTAAAAATTTCATTTCCTTTACTAATGAATTACATGATTTTGTCTCAATAATTGTATTCAAAAGAACACACATGCCATGGGGCAGTGTCTAATCATAGAACCATTTTAGGCCTCCTAGATACATTGGTCATTCTCAGGAGATGCTACTGGCTTGACGGAGACTTCTTCAGGAGGTGTCAAGGCAGCTTTCATTCACTTTGGATATACCTATGTGTTTAGGGAGATATGGATGTTTTTGTATTCTTTTCTTTGAATGTGCTGGCATCCCCAAAGCTGGTGCACTGACCCAACTGTAGCATCAGGTGAGCACCTGGACGAGCTCTCAGGTCAAATCCAATGGATGACTAGGATGAAGGCATTCCTCTAGTCACAAGGTATGTTTATCCGATCCCTTTTTGGTGACATTCTAGACTCACTTTAGTCAGTCTAAGAAAACTGTCTTGTCAGAGACACCATCCACAATGAAGAAAATGATGACTAGGGCTGGTATTGAGGAAAGGGGACTTCTTTCCTTTCAGCTTGCTCATGATGTACCCAAGGACTTAGTTCAGGCTTGCACCTGCTCTGGTCGATCCTTGCCTCCTTCAGTAAAAGGAAAAACCCTCAGCATGGACACAGTACTACTGAAGAACTAATGGTCATACCGCCTGCATTGACCTGTGGACCCTCCCACCTCTGCTATAACTGAGATACTCTTTCTCCCATCTCTCTGAGCCCGAGACCCCAATGCGTGTCTACTGCTCTCTCAGTCAAGTTTCGGGGTACCAACTATGGCTACCCAAGAGCTGTGCTTTTCCATGCTGTAGGTTCAAAGATGTCCGAGCTGGAAGGAGTTCAAGAGGATAAGTCTAATTCCCTTCTTTTAATTACCCTCCTCTTCAGTTCCACACCTCTCCTATGGACTCCTAAGGAATCCTGGAGACCAAGAGTTTCTAATAGGATTCTTAACAGGTTTGTACCTGAGAATCACCTGGGGAGAATTTTCAAAATTTTCAAATTCAGACTCTATAAAGAGTAACTGACTTGGTAGATACGGAGGTGAAACTCCCAAGGTGATTCTGATGTGAAATCCTAGTTAAGCTTCTAATGCTATGTGGCACTTTATGTCTTGTGCTAAAGGTACTTGTGTTTTGCTCATCTTCCTCACCAAATTATCAGCCCCTTGAAGGCAGGGACCAAGTTCTGTTCTTCCTGAATCTTAGTACTTATATTATGGTACGTACTGAGTATTTGTAGAAGAGATGGGAAATTCTTCCACTGAGAAAACCATGACTGGTAAATGTTAAATAACTTAGCCAAGGCTACATAATGAATTTGTTGCATAGTTAATATAGGTCATGGATCATCTTACTTCCAGTCTACTGTTCTTTCCATTATTCCAGAAAGTCCAATCTAGCCTTACCTTCTAACCTACTGGTATCCGTACAGCCTCCCTCTGGTGGGACCTAACTCCCGATTGCAGCCTATATGCTATGCTGAGAATCATACTGCCCATCTGTCAGCTCTGTTTTCCAGTTGTCTTTGTCCTCCTACTACCCATGATATGGTGCAGAGTGTATTCTCCCAAAAAACTCACTGGTGGTGCCCCTCCAGAGGTCAGAGAAACCAGAATTCATCTCCTAAAGCATTGTAAAACAATGCCCAGTTCTTCAGGTTCTTCAGGTTGCCATTAAATTTCCCATCATTGGGCTTCTTTGGGATGTAGAATAGCAGAATGTTTTGGCGAAATATTAAAGCATGTATTTAATTATATGAAAGAGAAAGGCTAACATAATTATGTTTGAACAAAAGCAAAATAAGGTCTCCCAAATAATTAATAAATGTGGTGATTGGTCTTCATTAGGGATTCAAAAACCTCTAACGCTGCTTATTACATTTTTTTCAACTCATCTTTGGTGCTGTGGCTATGGATAGATGGACAACTATAGGCAATATAGTGATTGAAGAACAGAGAATTAGAAAGTGAAATCTTCCTGTATCTTTATCTTCTTCCCTTTGGCCATGGTGTCTCTTATGTTTATCTCTAGTTTAGCACCCATTACAATGACTGTGTCCTATTAAGACTCCAGGTAACATGAGGGCAGGGAAATGTATTAGTCATCTTTGTATCACCAGCATCTAGCTGATACTCAATAAATACATTTAAATGAATGAATGGCATTTGACCTGCAAACTACAAATAAATATTCTCACTCATGGCAAACATAGAAAGAATTGCACACGGTTGTATATACCTTGTCATTCAGTGATCTCTCTTTTTTGAGGGGAGGGGTAAAAATAATTTTTATTGTGCATCTTTGAGATTTACAACACTATGTTATGGGATACCTATAGACAGTAAAATGTTTACTATAGTAAAATAGATTAGCATAGTCATCATGTCACATAATTACTTTTTTTCAATGATCTCTTAATAAAGTTGTAAGTAAAGTATTCTTAATGATGGCTAATGTTTATTATATGCTTGGCACAATGTTCAGTGGTGGCTATTGTGTCATTTAATTCTGACAGCAAGCCCTACAAGGTGGATTCTACTGATTCCATGTTGTATAGAACATAAAACTGGGGCTTAGTAAGGGAGTAACTCACCCCAGGTCACGTAATCTGTGAACAATGGAAAGAAGATCCAAACCCAACTCTGTTTGACACCAGAGGCTATATGCTCAACCACTATGCCGTATTACCCTCTCTCCGCAATGACTAAGATTTCCTCATTATCTTCAAGAATAATCTTAAGCTCATGAGAAGCATAAATATTTGCTATAACAGAGACATGATTCATTGTGTTTTGAAGCATTAGAGTCTTGTGCAAAAATGCTAATTTCTCTTAAATACATTTGCTCTTACATTTTTTAAAGTGCTGGCTTAAATTAGACTGTTTTTGTGTTATGAAAGCTATACTTTGTATGAGCCATCAGAAAATTGTGGGGTGAATGAAATTTGGTATTACAGAGTAAATGCCCAGTCAATATTGATTGATTAATCGAAGCCTTCCCATTTTCACCTTTTGCCTGCTCTCGTTAGCCCTGGCACATGCTCGGCAGTTAGCATTGCCCACACCCCTCCTGGTGGCACCACACTTTGGCTAACTGTGGCTCATGTGTCAGCTTTTCCTTGGGTGACTTTCAGATATGAGGGTTCTTCACCCCAGAGAACGACCTTCAATAGTGGAATTTCAGGAGCTCTACTCTTTATGTACTCAGTGACATTATTGTCTACTAACCATAGGTAGACCTGGATTCAATCAGAACTTAGACTTGATGGCATGATTTACACATGTCTATTATGTCATAACGCAAAAATAACGGAGCAATTTTCTTTAACTTCAGTCTCCCTGAGAAATGGACAGATTCTCTATCTGAAGCAAACCTTTTTCCAGTACCTGTCCCTGTTTGTCTTAGAACAAATGCCTAGCGGCTGTCTCTGCTATCATCAGTGTCCATCCACCAAGAGACTGTTCTTTTTCTAACTTTTATTTTAGGTTTGGGGGTACATGTGAAAGTTTGTTACATAGGTAACCTCATGTCACGGGGGTTTGTTGTACAGATTATTTCATCACTCAGGAATTAAGCCTAGTACTCAACAGTAATCTTTTCTGCTCTTCTCCCCAATAGACTGTTCTTAATAAGTTCTATGCTGCTTTCTTATGCACTCCCAAATGTAAATTTATACCCTACTTAAATAATCCTGCTTTCCCATCTGATAGTCATTCTGGAATATTGGCTGTTATTATCTTGTAAAGACTCAGACATTTTCATATTACTCAAACATCCTGCCCTTAGTGTTCACCTGGTTAAAAGAGCTTTTTTGGAGAACCCAGCAAATGTGAGTCAGAATAGCATCTGAATTAAATGTTAATTTGATTATATTTCACACTCTGCTTAAATTCACCTTGCCTCGGTGTTAAAAACCTCTTAGAAACCCTTTCATCAATTTTACCCTAAATGGATTATGTTAGTAATTCATACTTCTCATTTTTACATGATGCCCTGAAGTGTCTACTTTAGACTGTAAAATGAAAAGGCCATGAAAAAATTAAAAACTTATCATTTCTTTCAGTCAAGAGATCATAAATGATTCCTTCATTAAACCAAACTCTTTCCTCAGTCTTCAGTTTTTTTTCAATTTTCAAAGAGCTTCAATAATCAGTGGCAAAGGATGAGGTGCAGGATAGAGTTCTGTGTTTCAGCACAAATCACAGCATGTTCTGTTCAGAAGGAGCCTTAACACCCCTCCTTTCTCCAGCTTTTCTTCCTCACCATGCAGCCATCTCATCCTTGAAGTTCCTGGCAAGTGACATTCAAGCCTCTTCTGGACACAATACTGAAAAGCAGCTCACTTCTTTGAATGATGCCAAATCCACAGATGGGTCGGATTATATGAAAAATGCTCTTTGGATGGAGACAAAAACCTGCTTCGCTGTTACATTCACTGATTAACCTGAATTCTGCCTCAGAAGAAGCGTCACACATATTTCATTCCTTTTTTCTCCCCTGCCCTTGTAGCCCTGTAGGTATTTGGAGACAACCAAGTCTTTGCAAGGCTAAACCTTCTCACTATTTTCATTCTCCCACGAATCCCTCAGAGGACAGAGGATAGGGTTCAAAATATTTGGCATCCTGATGATTTTCTGGATGCTTTCCATTTTGACAGAATCTTTCTAAAATTTATGTAAACACACACACACTTTTTCTTATTTTTAAGTATGTAAATTAGAATATAAAAACCTTCTGAAATATTCCCCCTTTCCTCCCAGAGTGAACCACCCTGAGCCATTTGGTGGCCATTCTTCTGGTTGTCAGTCTGTTTTAAAGGGCAGATTTTAAGTGAACTATTTTGTTCTTTTCAAAAGATGTATCATCTGACTTTGAAGAAATAAATGTGCCAGATCAAAAAGTGTAGTGGCGTTTGCAAGTATTTTGCGCACAGATTTGAATCTATTTGTGTTGGTGCAAAAGTTGTTGCGATTTTTGCCATTGTGTGGAGTGGCAAAAACTGCAGTTACTTTTGCACCAACCTAATATATTATGTTATAAAAGACAAAAGCTCTTAAAAGAACATACAACTATAATTTTAGGCTCATCTATGGTTAGCCTTTTGGAGATGTGGCTTTAGAGCAAGAGAGAAATATGAATTTAGGCGAGGTAAATGATCAAGTCTGTTCTAGTTCAAAAGAATTAATATTCTAGTAGGGAGGAGGAAGAATTTTATGGATTCATGGACATAATTTTATGGCTTTATGGACTTAAGTCAAGCCTTTTGGGAGGTTTTCTTTTATTCAAGCAGTGGAAACATTCGTAATAATAGTCAATAGTTTTTATATAACCCAATTTTATAGAACTACATCTATTTCTTTTTGAAAAATGCAATCTACTATGTTGTATATCTGCTTGATGATTTTGGAAAAGAGCAAAAGGTTCTATATTACTCTATTAGCTATCTCAAAAATGCTCTACTTTCAAGGGTTAATCTTCTATAGGGACTAAAGTAGATCAGTGTTTTCCTAAGTCTGTAATTTCACTGCTGAGTAGGCATTTTAGGGTCCACATTGAATAATACTGAATCATAAATGAGAAAGGCATTTCCTCCTCAATTATTTTACAATCCTGCTAAAAGAGAAAAAGAGTCTCAAGTTGATGCTAATATGTCTTAAACACCTCTCTAACATTAACCAGTTCCCTTTTAAATAGAAATAGCAGGTCTAAAAGGACAGCTTTTGATTGACCACTAAATTTAACTAGAATTAAATAGGATTGTTCCATTTTCATTTATATTAACAATCTCTTTTTACTTCTGGCAATTGATATCCATTTTTCATTAAAGGTAATATAGGAAGTTTCCTTTCAATCAATTCATTTGGGGAGGGAAAATGAGTTGATTTAAAGACAAATGTTGGCCAGGCACAGTGGCTCATGCCTGTAATCCCTGCACTTTGGGAGGCCGAGGCGGGTAGATCACCTGAGGTCAGGACTTCGAGACCAGCCTGGCCAACATGGTGAAACCCTGTCTCTATTAAAAATACAAAAATTAGCCGGTGTGGTGGCAGGCATCTGTAATCCTAGCTACTGGGGAGGCTGAGGCATGAGAATCACTTGAACCTGGGAGGCAGAGGTTGCAGTGAGCCGAGATCACACAACTGCACTCCAGCCTGGGTGACAGAGAGAGACTCCATCTCAAAAAAAAAAAAAAAGAAAAAAAGAAAAAGAAAAAGAAAAAAGAAAAAAAGAAAAGATAAATATTAAGTAAACAATGCAAAGATAGTGAATGGCTATTAAATGGTATAGGAATGAACTTAGGAAACTTGAGATATAAATGAAATACCAACTAGTGTGAGATCATTTTCTCACTGGAGTTATTTTGCTCCCTTTGGAATTATTTTGTCACCTCTGTTCACAGCTACCTTCACACCTACATCAGTCGCTGCAATGGCTCTTTCCTCCTAACACCAGGGCCTGGGTAAAGGTTAGGAGATGCATGTTACTGTTTTGGTCTTCCTTCAACCAGCTCACCTCAGTGGCCAGTCATGATAAATAGGTGGTTAGTGAGAGACAGTCCCCTCTTCTCTCAACATTATCATTTATTCTGGTCACAATGCTTTGCTTTGCACACTGTATATTGTATGTTCCTTATCCCATTATGAATTCACCGTCTAAGCTTTCTCCTTTGTCTTTGTTAAAAAGGAATAGTATTCCACTTAATTTTGGTGTCAGTGAGGATGACATCCATACACAAAAGAGCACAAATTGAAAGAGGCAGAGTGGAATGATTGACGTTTGGAATAGGAGATTATTGTGTTGCAGCTTGGAAATATTTACTGCTAAATCAGATCTCTTGATTGTGTCCAAGCAATACAAGTGGACTCAAGAATTAGGTAATTATGAAAAAGCCTGACAAAATTAAGAAATTATAGAAATTCCCTAGGTGTCATATCAAGTGAATTTTTCAATTATATTTGCCACTCATGATTGTCAACCAGAGAAAGTCCAACGAAGAGAGATGGTCTAATTGTCTACTCAGAACACCACTGCTTCAACTCTCACTGAAAAGGAATATGTCACATCAGTCCACCAGCATGTGCCTGCGTTCACTTAAGTTCTATGAAGGGGGCAAGGACAGGGACAGGAACAAGCTCTGCTGGATAAGTAACATAAAAGTCCTACAATATCATTAATGGATTACTAATTTTTAGAGAAGTAAAATAGAAAGCCCTTTCAAGGACTTTACATTTTTGAAGTGAGAGTTTTGGCAAATGCTAAATCTATGAAAGACTGCTCAAAGGAAATAGCAGCTTTCAGATTTCCTAATCCTATTGGAGTCTTTAGGGGAAAGGAAAGAGGAACTAGTGAGATGTCCTCTAGAAAATACAATTTTTAAAATGTTATGAAAATGTGAGAATGGCAAACATGGATATTGTCAAAATTCATCTATATTATACATTTTTGATAAACAGAAACCTAACTACCTACTCTAAAATTATATATAAGGGATCTTTTTGACATTATAAATTGTATTTTATTTAAGAATTTATGTATTTGCTTATTTGAGATTTTCCCCCCAATCCCATGCACCCTTAGGGTTTTGATACTGGCAATATTTTGTAGATATTACTGTTATGAAAGAAGAAAAGGCAGAATTGGAGTTAAAGAAGAGTGACAATAAAACACCAGATGGAAAATATGACACTCCATGTATGCAGATCCTGGAGAAAGGGCAAAAAAGGGTACCCTGTACATTTTGAGTAAAATATAATCCATGAGAGTTTCACTAGACAATGGTAACTGCTTTTGATGAATAAGTAATTCATTAATCATTATAAATGTCTAATGGATATAATAAATGACTTAAGCATACTTTTGTTTCTGAGTAAATGGAAATGGAACACAAATAACAGAAGACTAAGGGGTTAAGAATATTTTGCAAATGACTGATTATTTCAATGTGAATGTTGGAAGGAGTCTAAGAGGGAATCCCAGTTTCTCCATTTAGTCTGACCCAATTAACCACCGAACCAGAACTAGATATCAAGACCCATGGTTTTCCAACTATTGCTGTTTCCACTGCACCATTTTCTTATCTCCCTTGCTTCTCAGAATTCTCTTCAAGGGTTTTCATTAAGTGTCTGACATGACTCTACTTACTTTGAGAAGAATCAATCTTGAAAAGAAATTTTGAGCTTACCTTATTTATAGAATATAATAGAAATTGAGTATAAGGACCTAGACAATTCTGACCATAAAATTCACAAAAAGTGTTATATGCAATTTTCATATATTATTGGCAAATACACCTATTTTTAATATGTGAGAAATGAATGAGAACAGCTTATAGTGCCCGAAGAGATCTAAAAAAAAAACAGAAACAAGCAACCTGCCCAGAGAGTCCCCGTGGTGTGCTTCTTTGCATTACTATTTATTTATTTGTTTATTTGTTTGTTTGTTTGTTTATTGAGACGGAGTCTCACTCTGTTACCCAGGCTGCAGTGCAGTGGCTCAATCACGGCTCACTGCATCCTCCGCCTCCCTGGGCTCAGGTGATCCTCCCACCTCAGCCTCCCAAAGTGCTGGGATTACAGGCATGAACCACTGTGTCTGACCACGTTACCCTCTAAATATTAAGAAGCCTACTTTCCTCCTACCTGCAAATGGCATTCCTGAAAGCAGTGTCACCAGAACTTCCATATAGAAGGGGCTTCAGGGAGGTAATCTTTTTGGAAAGGGCAGCTAAGGAATTTGTCTTGTATTCCTAGCTCTTCCATCTGTTTAATATGTCCCTCTCTTGAGGGCAAGAACCAAGTCGTTATATCCTTAGAACTGCAGTGCCTAATTTACATTTGATATTCCCGAATCAATGAATGATTTTATAGAATGATAAGAAGAGTACAATGAGAATAAAACCCTGGGGGGGGAAATTCACATTTGAGGAGCAAGCACAGAAAGAAGATCCAGGAAAAAAAAAAAATAGAAAAAAGAATGGTTTAAAAGATCTATGGACTCAGGAAAACCAGGAGACCATAGGGTCATGAAAGCCAAGGAAGGAAAGAGTTTGAGGAAGGAAAACATCATCACCGGTTTGAAGTTCAACAGAGAGGTTAAGGACCAAAGAGTATTCATTAGATTTTTGTAAGCCAAATGCAGGAGGACTTTTATTAAATTGGGGAAGGGGACAGGTGAAAATCAGGACTGCAAACACACTGTTTATAGTTAGATTGTAGGTTCATTTTGAGCGAAGGGAACTGGTGGTGATTATAAGTTGACTCAAGAACCCTCAAAACCCCTTCAAGCCACTGTTTGGCATTGCTATTAGTTCTTAACCTTCCAGACTATCTAAACAATGAGTAGATTCACCTACCTTAGTACCATAGTGAACATAGATCTTCCTCCCAGGGCCGACCTACTGATCCTCTGTCCTATTCAAGAGAGTTGGGTTTTTTGTTGTTGTTGTTTTGTTTTGTTTTTTGCCATGACATACACTGTTTCATGGATCCTGTAGACCCCAGCGCCCTTCAGTCAGTAGTCTTATACCTTGACCTACAGGTCCCTCCAGAAACAAACAAGTTATGGCCATAAACAAATCCTGGGCTATGTTATAAAAAGGAAAGTGTTACTGCCCAGATTCCAAAAGCCATCAGTCTTGTCTGCCATTGCTTCCTGGGGGTCTTTATGTATGTGGTTATCTCCCTTACAGTCTCTCATTGGGTCCTTGTCCACAATGAATCTGTTGCCAGAGTTTATCTTCTTACCTTTCTTGGGCCTTGGGCGCTAGCTCCATTCTTCTTTTAAATCAGTTACCTTCCAATGACTTTCACTCTTATAAGGCGCTTCAAAATCAGCAGAATCTGATAGCCTCATCTTTCTTGTATTTCATGAAAAGGATCCAGCATTTCACTGATTGATTCACTCAATACACATTTACTGAACATCAAACATAAATCAGGCACTGCAGTTCTAAGAATATAAAGACTTGGTTCTTGCCCTCAAGAGAGGAACATATTAAACGGATGGGAGAGCTAGACATATGAACTGGGTAATCAAAAACAGTGCACTCAAGGAGAGGCACAAACCTTAGCAATAGGGGTGTGCCGAGAAGCAGGCGAGGGCATGGGAGAATGTCAGAGAAAGCTTCCTAGAAAAAGTTACTCTTAACCTAAATCTGAAAGAATAAGTAAGCATGAAGTAGTGATTAGAGAGAAAGATATCCAACAGGAGGAACAGTGTTAAGGCTTGGATGCAAGAATCAGCACAGGATATATGAAGAATTTCAAATAGTTCAGCATTTGTGAACATAAAGTGTTAAGAAAGTGAGTGGCTAGGCAGTCACTGAAGAGTTTTAAGCATGGAAGTAACATCAGACTTATGGTCTAGAAAGATCAGTCTGACTAAAGTATGGAGAATGGAATGAGTTATACAAAGCTGAAAGGAAGAAGATAAATAAGGGGGTTGTGGCTATAATCTAAAAATAAATAAATAAAAAGGTTTTGAGCACCTGAACTAGACCTGGGAGAAGATAAATTGCAGAACTACATAAGAATCAAAATAATCAAGGACTTTGTGATTAATTTTCCTTGGGGTATATGAGTAAGAGGCAAGAGTCAAATTAGGATTAGGCTTCTAGCGTGAGGATTGGGTGGATGGTGATATGTCCAACTGGAGCAAACATTAAAGGAAGGAAATCTGGTTTAGAGGAAGCTAAGTGAGTTTAGTTTTGACTGTGGAATATTCAAATACAGAAGTGCAGCACACAATTAGAAATATAGAAAAGTTAAATACTAGTTTAAAACATTTGAGTGGATGAGATCACCTAGGGAGATTTTATAGAATGGTGAGAAGAGTACAATGAGAATAAAACCCTGGGGAAAATTCACATTTGAGGAGTAAGCACAGAAGGAAGATCCAGGAAAAAAAACTGGAAAACAAATGGTCTAGAGAGGACTCAGGAAAACCAGGAGACCATAGGATCATGAAAGTCCAGGAAGGAAAGAGTTTGAGAAAGGAAAACATCATCACCAGTTTGAAGTTCAACCAAGAGGTTAAGGACCAAAGGGTGTTCATTAGATTTTTGTAAGCCAAATGCAGGATGATTTTTATTAAATTGGGAAGGGAGACAGGTGAAAATCAGATTGCAATGGGCAGAATCTATATGAATGGGTGGAAGGAAGAGGTAAGGGTGTATTTGAGAATTTGGTTGAAAAGGGAAAAGAAAGAGGGATCATAACTACAAGGAAACAGAACCAATGGAGAGAAAAGAGTCAGAAGAGTGCTAATGATTGACAATATAGAAATGCAGTTGGGGATGGCAGATAAAATATGGATGTATAGTTTACTGGAGAAGATATGGTCAAGAGCACAGATGGAGGACTGGACTTAATCCATTTAATCCCCTGAAGATGAGTTGAATGTAAGTAAGTTTGGGGGATAGTAGAGGAATCAAAAATAGGAAATTGCATAAGCTCATGCCCCTTGTGAGATGAATCTGAGATTCTAATTGAGGGGAAAGAGGGAGGGACTTCCCTAAAGACAAGTAAAGGGATTGATGGAGATACTCCTCTGAGAATTTCTGGGCAGTTTGGAGGCGGAGCTATTAATGCTAGGCCCAGATTAGCAAATAAAGGGCCAGAGTAGATGTCCTAATTTCAAACCCATCCCATCAGGTGATGGTAGCAGACCAGTAGTGGTAGGGTTCCAGGTAGAGTGCTGGGGTGAAGAAAGAAAGAGACGATTACTCTGCCATCCTCTTTGAAAGGAATATTGGTCCCAGAAAGATAATTAGGTTCAAGCTGGCAGTGGACAAATTAGATCTATTTCTATGGTGATGTTTTCAAAGACCTTCTCTCAGTGGTCAGTGGTGGGTGGGTGTGTGTGTGTGTGTGTGTGTGTGTGAAGATTTAACCATTGAGTTCAATGTTTTAGCCTCTTGTCTTGTTCTCCTCTCTTTATACTGACCCTTTTTCCTTCTTTCCTGGCTTCTTCTGAGTCTCCCACTCCTGGATCTAAATTTATTCTGTACTTCTTAATTCCGCATGATAGGAAAATAAGAGCTTAAACCTTTTTTGTTCTAATGCCAACTGTGTTTAACTGATGTCAGAGAAGAGTATTTGATGTTGGAGAAAGCATTTGAACTTGAACAGCTAAAATCCAGGCATCAGTCTTAAGATGGCTGTTGACTTGGAGCCGCAGCAACAGGATTTGTGCCTGATTTGTGATCTGGCCTCTCCTTCACCACAGAAGACAGAAGAAAACTAAATGCTTTTTGCTTAGTAGATCAGATTGCATCACAGAAGGAACAAGTGGGACTGTTTGACTTACACAATTCTCCCTTTGGAGAATATTTGAAAAATCTACAATCACAAGTTCTATTGATTCTTTAGTTGACTCCTCAGTCAGGATCAAGGATAGCTGTCACTGTAGAAAAGATTTCTTCATGCCTTAGTTAAAATGCTTTATCAGCCATCTTGGCTCAGTCTAGGGCTGTTCGTTATTAAAAACTTCTGGAAATAAGAGAAAAGAATGGGAACCTATCAAAGTTCATGGGAACGAGTTTCCCCTTTGGAACACATTATCTAGAAACTCCATACATGTGGACTGTATTTCCTTTAGCTAATTAGCTACACTCCTCCTTGAAACATCCTCTTTGAAAAAGCTGTGAGTCTTATTATTCAACAAATATTAATGAACACCTATCAAGTGCCAGGCTGAATGTGGGTGCAAAGAATACAAAGGTGAATGAGACACCAGGGTGTTCTCAAGAAAACAGAGTTGTGCCTGTCGTTGCAGCTCCATGGGGTGCCAGCTGTGATGGTAGGAAGCTGTAGATCACCCACATCAGACAGGGGCAGCAAGGGAGTGAGGGGACAATGCTACCATCAGTTTTCTGCTTTGGGAAGCTCATTCATGCTTGGGGATGTAAATGTCCAGGACCAAGACTCCTAACACTTGTGTAATATTACCCAGGAACATTTAGTATCACCTCCAGTCTAGAAACAGCTCAATGAAAATAGATTCAGGTGTCTAAGATTCCCTCATGGGATCTTGTATAAGCAGTTTGCAAACTAGATTTTCTTATACCTAAATTTTCTCTGATTATTTTAGCTGACAGGGCATTTACTGAATCTGGAGATTAATTTTTGTCAGGGACACCACTGATGGATGCTCTCAAATCAGTCCTACAATTTCCCCAGTGCCTCAGTTTCCCTATTAGGCAAATATGAAGTGAGTGTGAAACTGCTGCTCTCATGTCCCAGGCAACACACCCTCCCAGCCAATCTCCTCGATGGCAGTGAGCTGCACGGGCCGGCCTGCACACCCTACCCTCTCTTAATCTTGTCTCAGAATTCAATCACCTTGTGCTACTCACTTGCTGTTGCCATTCTTTGAATTCACACCAAGGTTTTTATCTCCTTTTGACACTGAAAACTCCATATTCTATTTAGAGTTATCCTGATATATATGAAGAAAATAATTATTTCTTTCTCCTATGTACTTTAGCCTTTGTGTTTAAAGAGTCTTAAACTTTTAACCACTGCATTTCATAAGATCACATATCATTTATTTTCTATCAATGCTTTCATTTTTTTTTTTTTTTTTTTAATGAGACAGAATCTTGCTCTGTCGCCCAGGTGGAGTGCAGTGCCATGATCTCAGCTCACTGCAACATCCACCTCCCATGTTCAAATGATTCTTCTGCCTCAGCCTCCTGAGTAGCTGGGATTACAGGAACCCATCACCATGCCCAGTTAATTTTTGTATTTTTCAATAGAGATGGAATTTCACCATGTTGGACCATGCTGTTCTCAAATTCCTGACCTCAAGTGATCCGCCTGTGTCGGCCTCCCAAAGTGCTGGGATTACAGGCATGAGCCACCACACCAGGCTGCTCTCAAATATATTAACCTTTCCCAAAGATCTTCCTTTCTGTTCAATGTCTGCAAATTGAATTATCTCAGCCCTCCTGCCTTATCAGCTAGTACTTCCCAGTGTGTCATTAAGCCCCTGTTGGATGGATGATAAACTATCAAAAATTAAAATTAAGGGCTTTCATTGCCTTTTGGCTGTGTCAGAGAAATTTATTTTTGCATTCCTAAAGACTATTGTTCTATTTGTGAAAATGGACTCTCCACTTTTAATACATTGCAACCAGTAATGGGCAATTGAGTATTTTCCACTTGAATGTATCCTTATGACGTGTCCAAAAAAAAGGAAAATTGGCTGTCCTATCAGAAACAACTAATTTCCATGCCTGCAAAATGCTGGAGAGCCCCATTAGGGAGAGATTCAGTGGTCAGAGGTATGATTATGTAATACCCAATTAGATTATGTTGTTCTGATTTAAACCCAGTCCATGTTATTAGTTAAACAGCATTTGATGAGGTTCAGTACATGCCACCCCAAAATATGACATCTTGGCATTTTGAATATTTTAAGCTGAAGGAATTTCAGAAACAGCAAGTGCAGGAGGAGAGTCTCTGACTTTCCTCTGAAGCAGATCATAAGATTCCCATGTGAGAGGTCCTTTCCTTATTCCCAGAGAAAAGGAGCATCCTCATCTCAAAGACGGAGGGATGCCGAGAGGATCTAAACAGGCCTGCTACACTTCCCTGGTTTACTATCCTTAGATCATACCCTTTTGTCCCATCGTATTTTTCCATGACTTTGCACTCTTCCCCAAACCTAGCATAAAAATGCTTAGGTTTAACATTTCTTTGGGCCTTCATTTCCTTGTGAAGGCTCCAGTGTCACATAATACTTACATTAAATAAATTTGTGTGCTTTTCTCTTGTTCATCTGTCTTTTATTACAAGGGCCCCAAACGAGAAGGTTAGGAGGATAGAAGGAAAAGAAGATATTTTTCTTCCCCTTCACCTTCTATTACCTGAAATTATTACTATTCCTTTTCTACTTGATAGACCCATTTTCATGGAAATCTGATTATTATCAAAGGCAGATTAATTAAGAAGTCTTTCCCATGAATGGTAATGAGAAAAAGCATCCTTAGAGGATGTGAAGATCTGTCCTTGGAGTTTCATTCAAGGTTAAAGGGATCAGGATTGCAATGGCAGCTCAGTAATAGATCTACTCATGACTTCATTTATGTTCGTTTTTAAAAATCAACATAAAGAGCTGGAAGAGGCCTTTGGAGCTCACTTAGTTCAATTCTTCCCTTTTATAGATGAGGAGCTCGAGCTGCAGGTCACAAAGTTGACTAGCTTTCTGCCTGGACCACAATGTGATCCTGAATTCCGTACTGTGTTGATTAGTCTTACAGAACATGATCTATGGAGCCCTGTAATACTCTGTGAGAGGATATCAAAACCATAAGCTGCTGAGTGAACTGAGTTATTTTATCTATTTCAACTGTACCCCTGGACATTTGGACATTCTATTTCATGGTACCTGTAGAAAGATCTAGTTAATTTGGTTTACTGAGCACATACTTACTTGAAAACCTTCTCTGGGTCAAGCATTGTGTTTGGTACCTTATTTACTGTCATTAAACAATATCAAAATCTACTTTACATTTAATCAATTGTTTAACTTGGCATATTATAAAAAGAATAGCTAATAAAAGTTTGCAACAAGCTTTTCTTCTATGAATTTATCATTTAAGCTACTTGGAGATCAATCCAAAAAAACATTATTGAGTACATATCCTTTGCAAGGTTTGTCAGTGCTGTGGGATTTAAAGATGCAGATATCATAGGAGGAAGCTTTTAACTATGTACAACTCCAACAATCATGCATCTATGAGTGTGTACCCCTGTATAGCTAGGACACCAACACCTGTACCAGTTAGCCAGCCCTTTTTGTCAATAGCTCACCAAAGCAGGAAGCACAGTGCAATGTGAGGGCTCAAACACTCGTTCATTATAAACATCCCATTTGCTTCCATACAGAATTTGAAGAGCAAATAATACTAGACAGATACTATATTTTATCAATTCTAAGAATGCACATTTTTTCTCATTTTTATCTCTCTGAAACAGGATACATCTTAAAATCAAGAGATTATAGCATTGTCTCATAGGTCAATTGGCAGGTTTTTTTCTTAGTGTTTCATAGAATTGTTTTATAATGTTATAATCTTAA
Source organism: Piliocolobus tephrosceles (assembly GCF_002776525.5). Classification (NCBI taxonomy): domain Eukaryota; kingdom Metazoa; phylum Chordata; class Mammalia; order Primates; family Cercopithecidae; genus Piliocolobus; species Piliocolobus tephrosceles. Next base: position 97,171,057 of record NC_045441.1, read on the forward strand.
ATTTTGTGAAATAAATAACATTAGGAAAACTATACAGATTTTTTAAAACCATGAGCAAAATAATTAAAAGTTTAAAAAATCTAGGCTAAGGCTAGCTACTGCAATGGAAATCAAGATTAACTTTAGGTTTTCTAAAACCTAAGGTAGGATGTCAGTTCAACATGGCAGTCCCTGCGAAACCTAAATAAAAGACAATGAAGGAATAAAATAGTACACTCCCACCTACACCAACCCCCGCCAAAGAAAACTAAAGAGACAAATTCAACTGATGAGAGATTTCAAAGTAGTTTCAGAAGAGAGGAAATAAGAGTGGTAGCTGACATGGCAGGGCCAACATATCAACAATCTAAGTGCCTACAAAAGGAATACTAATCATCATATTACACTGTCATTCTGTGACGGTATTTCTAGGGGAAATGAAAATTATATCGCCTAGCTAGAAAGAATTTTCTTAAGTACTTAAAGGGTCTTTCTGACCATCCCATGGCCATTCCTGGAGCTAGAGGGGAAAATTCTGAACTGGGTGGGGGGCGGTACAAGGGTAAAGGTAGGATACAGGCAAAATAGCTGCATGCCTCCTCTTGAGTCAGTAGTCACATAGGTTGGGATCCAATATAAATATTATTTTTGCTATCTTACCTTTAGATATAGCTTTTAAAACTTTTTAAAGATTTTATTTAAGTGGGGAAATTTTAAAAAATCTAGTCAATTATACTTTCTATTTCAAAACAAATAGTATCCCACACTTGGGAGGGAGGGCTAAGCAGATTCAATCCCAGCAGTACCATACATATAAGTGTGTGTGTGTGTGTGTGTGTGTGTGTGTGTGTGTACATGTACAGCGTTTGTTTATAGATAAATGCATATGTATGTATGTGTGTGTCCATGTGTGAGTGTGTATTCCTCCTAGACAGAGTGAATTTTTATTTCATATAAAAGTTTTTAAACCTAAAGATGGTTTCCCCTAGTGTTACTCTGATATTGACTGTTTTGCTACACATTCTCCTCTGGTTTCATAAACTATGCCTTCTATATATATTAATGGCTAGGCAGGAGACGGATTTTATTCTCCATAATGTGAGGCATATTGAACTGTGGTTCTGTGAGTGGTCACTCTCATTATTACCTTGTATTTCTGAAAACCATCCCTGTGCCCATTCTGGCCCAAGACTCCTAATGCATTCTGACATCTTTAATAAGTGCTTAAGGCATCTCCACAGTAACACAGTCTCTCTTTACCCCCTCAACCATGGGAGAAAAATACGTTTGGGTCTGTTTCTCCATGGAAGAACAAAAGAAATTCTAGAAGGAAATTCTGTTGGTTTATCATCTTTTATTGCGGCATGTATAGAATGTCAGGGAGAGTGGTATCCAGGATAAAGAAATGCAGTAAAGGAAAATTATTTAAGGTGTTTTTCTAAGTCACTTATATTGGTGGTGTCTCATGTGTCAAGAAAACGTTATAGGCAGTTAGTTTTTCCAAGAAAGAGGTTTCAGAAAGAGTCACTGATTTATGTGTTAGGATTCACAGTATCATAGACTTGTTCTGAAAAGGCTTTCTCCAGGCGTGGGTAACTCCTAGAGAGCCCCCTGCTTAGCTGCCCTGTGATGGGCCTGCTTCTGTTATAATCCCTATCATTTTCCTTCCCTCTTCGGGAGGCATTTGAACACTGGGATTTCCCATCAGGATAAACAGATTTTTGCCTTTACTGTTACATCCCTACTTCCCCTCTCCAGCCAGGGGTATCCCTTGCCTTCACCTTTGGGTTCTAGGCCCCAGGCAGCCAGGCAAGAGTGTTCTAAGGATCAAATAAGGCATCTGAAAAAATTTTAAAGACTTAAATAGTTCGATATTATAGTGTATGGTATTACATTATATTATATCATGGCATATCAAAACATTTTATATTAGGATCTCCTGTGTTATACTCTTGACCTTGCTTCAGCTTTCTTGGTGTCCAGTCCTGAGCTTTGGTGGAGCTTGCCCACCTGTGCACCCATCCTACCATGATAGATTGTGCTTGACAGTACCCCCCTACCCCCAACCAGTAAGGACCACTCTACCCCTTAATCTCTTCTCTCTAAATTCTAGGTGTGGCCCTGAAAATAGTTAGAATCGATAGATGACAGGCCAGCAGATAAAGTCAGATTCAACTGAGACACAACTCACTTGTATCAAGAGTGGTCAGTCTAAGACCATACTTGACTACTTCTAAAATTAAGGTAAATTATATTTTAAGTCTCCTAATTTGACTTTAGGGCCTTGCCCACCAGTTTTCTGGAACATCCTGTTATCTGGCCAAGTGTTTGAAGATGTTAAGTAATGCATTTTGGAGCCCTAATGGATCTTAGTTTATGGTACACAACATACTGCTTATGTTGCCCCATTTTCTTAAAACATTTTAAAATCTTGCTTTATTATTTTAATTGTAGTATTCAAAGGAAATCTGTATACTATTGGAAGGCAATATGCTTTATTGTGTTTTTTATTTTAGATTCGGGAGTACATGTGCAGGTTTGTTACATAGATATATTTTATAATGCTAGGATTTGGGCTTCTATTGAACCCATCACCAAAATAGTGGACATAGTACCCAACAGGTAGATTTTCAACCCTTACCCTACTTCCTCCCTCCTCTCTTTTGGAATTCCCAGTGTCTGTTATTTCAATCTTTATGTCCAGGGGTACCCAATATTTAGCTCCCACTTGCAAGTGAGAACATGCGGTATTGGGTTTTCTGTTTCTGCATTAATTTGCTTAGAATAATGAACCACACGTCTATCCATGCTGCAGCAAAGAATATGGTTTCACTCTTTTGTATGACCTACTAGTAGTCCATGGAGTATATGTACCACATTTTAAAATCCAGTCCACCATTGATGGGCTGCCCCACTTCCTAAAGGCCCAGGTAAATTGGCCAGTCAGTGAACATTAGCCATTGTTATTGTCATTATTATTGAACACTTTCTTTGTATTTTGTAGATATCTAAATTACTCCATTTAGAGTTAAGCTACACAAGCTGAGATTAGAACTCTAGTGAGAAAACTGAGCCCAATCCATAATATTACCCTGTCAGTCAATACAGTAAGTACTGAGCACCCATCATGAACAAAGAACTATGCTAGCATTTAACACAGCAGCAAGTTTAGACAGAGTTTCTGCCCTCTTGGAGCTGACTGCATATCTAAACCTAGAGCTAGAGCTTGCTCCCATGGCATGTTATAGCTCTTGGAGGTTGAGGCTTAAGTCTCCTTGCTAGTTGATTGCAAAACTTACAAAGTCAAAATTTAGCTCTTTGTAATGGGATTCTTACTCAAATTGTTAACTATTGACTATGTTTTGAATATAAGAACTTTCAATGTTCTACCCTAGGTTGAAAGGTGAAATATCTAGCAATGTACTTGCAGAGACCCTCAGGAGATTACAGAAATTAAAATACTCACTCGTCTTTAGTCAAAATAATTTCTGAGAATGTTTTCATGCTTAACAAACTTCTCTCAGCTGACCATTCAGGTTCCCTCTGGAGTGTTGATATATGTAACACTGATGTATGTAATTACTGTGACTGTTTGTGAAGGCCCAGGAGTACAGTCTATCACAGGCGATAACTGAAGTACAATGTTATTTTTTTCTTTTCCCAAACATTTTATTATGAAGATTTTCAAACACAAGAAAAGTTTAAAGAATTGTACAGTGATCACCCATGTACTTGCCACCTAGATTCTAGAATTGTTGACAAGTTTGTACTTTATCAGGTATTTTCTATCCAGCCATCAAGCCATCTTATTTTTTATATATTTCAAAATGAGTTGTAGACATCAATGGCCTTCATGCCTAAGCACTTCAGTATGCATATCATTAACTAGAGTTCAATATTTCATTATAATGTAATGCACAAACTTAGGCATATTATTCAATGAATTTTGACAAATCGCTGCTCCCCTGTAGCTCAAACATCTGTAAAGATATAGAACATTTCCATCATCCCAGAAAATTCCTCATACTCATCACAGTGAATCCCCACCCCTACCCTCAGCAACTTGTCTTGATTTTTTTCTACTACAGATTAGATTTGCCTGCTCTAAAACTCCATGTACATTGAATATTACTCTTTTATGTAATGCTTCTTTTACTCAGCATAATTTTTTTAGATCCATGCATGTTGTTGCATTTATCATAATTATTTTTATCTTGAGTAATATTCTAATTTATAAATGTACCATTTTTAAATCCCTTCTCCTGTTGATGGACATTTAGGTTATTTTCAGTTTATGAATATTAATAAAGCTGCTATGAACATCCTTGTACAAGTCTTTGTGTGGATTTGTTCCATTTACCTATGGTAAGAAGCTAGGAATGGAATTACTAGATCACAGAGTGGCTGTATATTTAGTTTTATAAGAAACTTCTAGAATGTTTTCCCAAGTGATTGACCCATTTTACACTCCCCTCAGCAGTGTATGAGAATTCCAGTTGCCCCACATCTTTGCCAAAATTTGGTATTGTCCAGTCTTTTAATTTTAGCCATTCTGAGAATGTGTAGTGATATCTCATTGTGTTGTTTTAAAATCCTCTGAGACTAATGATGTTAATCACTTTTTCATGTGCTTACTGCCCGTTCAGACTTCTTCTTTTGTGAAGTGTTTGTTCACACATTTTGCCCATTTTTATTGATTTCTTTGCCAAGCATATTTTTACATATTCTGAGTACAAGTTTTTCTTAGATATATGTTTTGAAAATATTTTATTCTATTATATGACTGGCCTTTTTATTATCTTAATAGTATAGTTTGAGAAACTGAAGTTTTTAATTTTAAGGCAGGCTAATTTATCAATTTTTTATTTTATGCCTATGATGCACTGTGTCCTAAGAAACCTTTCCTGCCCTCAGATTGTGAATATGTTTTTCTATGTTCTTTTGTAGCTTTATTGTTTTACCTTTAACATGTGAATCTATAATCTATCTCAAATTAACCTTTGTATATGGTGAAGTTTACTTTTTTCACACAGATATGAATGGAAGTCATTGTAGCACTATTTGTTGAAAAGACTTTCTTTTCCCATTGAATTATTTTGGCATGTCTGTCAAAACAGTAAATAACCATGTAAATGTGGGTTTATATTTCAGTTATTTTGTTTAATTTATCAATTTGTCTATTCTTATGCCAGTACCACATTGTCTTGATTAATGTAGCTTGATAATAGGTATTAAATTCAAGTACTGAAGTCCTTTGACTTTCTTCTTATGACTTTGGATAGTCTAGATACTTTTCATTTTCATATACCTTTAAAAATAGGCTTGCTCATTTTTATCAGAAAGCCGTTATGATATTATTATTGGTATTGGATTGAATATATAACTGATAACTATGATAAATCTTCCAATTCAAGAACTTGGCTTGTCGCCCCATTTGTTTAGTGTTCTTGAATTTCTGTTAGCAATATCTTGTAGATTTTAGTGGAGAGACTTGTACATCTTTTTAAAATTTATTCTTTTTTTCACGTTCCTTTGTAAAATATTTGTTTTTTGACACTATTATTTATAAAATTGTTGTTTAATTTTATTTTTCAATTGGTTGCTGCTACTATATAGAGGTGGTATTGATTTTTGTTTGTGGATCTTGTATCTTGCCAACTTGCTAAATTCACTTATGAATTCTAATAATTATATTTAGAATTCTTCAGTATTTTATACTTAAATAATTACACCATTTGAAAATAGAAACAGTTTTTCCCCTTCTTTTCAATCTGTTTGCCTTTTATTTATTTTTCTTGCCTTATTGCACAGACCAGGATCTCCAGAAAAATGTTGAATATGACTAATAAGAGTAGATATTCTTTGTTTTCTTGATTATAGGGTGAAAGTATCAATATTTCACCACTGTATATAATGTTAGATACTCTTTATTAGGTTAAGTAAGTTCCCTTCTATTTCTATTTTACTAGTATCTGTTTTGAATGGGTGTTGAATTTTGCCAAATGCTTTTTCTGCATCCATTGAGATTATCATATGATATTTCTTTTTTGGTATGTTAATATGGTAAATTACACTAATTTTAAATGTTAAACCAATGTTACATTCCTGAAATAAGCCCAATATGGTATGAGTATATATATGTATATATTTATATTATCTTTTTAATGTATCATTTAAATCAATTTGCTAATATTTGGCTAAGGACTTTTGCATTTAGTATATATTATTTTTTAATAAAACTTAAAATCACAGAATACCTGGTCTGGCACTTCTGGAGACATTTCAGAAAGTATCTGAATAGATGAGATTTTAAAATACTATCAAAACAGATTTGTCCAAACCGAAACGTTGGGAATATCCATGTTCCCCCTTCAGTCATGCAGCCAAACAGAAAAGAGATTAATTACTTCATTTTTATTACAGAAGTTTTGCCATAATTTCATACCATTTCCTAGAAATTAGCTAAAATATCATCTAAATGTAACCAACTAATAAGCTGTTTTCCAAGAGTAGACTTCAGTTGTTATATGTCAAACTGGAAGACTAACCAAATGAAGAAAGTCTCACTGAATTCTTAGTGTAGAATCTTGAATAGTTAGAACGAATGCATGTTGTTAAGAAAAAAAATGCTCATATTACCACTTCAAGGAAATAGTAAAACCCAGAAGTCATCAAACTAAAAGAATCAGCAGGCAGCAGTCCTTAAGAGAAAGAACTCACTAGTCATAGTGGTCTACAGAGTAAACAGAAGTCAGCATGGTAGTTTGATAAACTCAACTAACCTAAATTTACTAAGAACTGTTCAAATCCACTGAAATCCAGGATAGGCAGCGTCTGTAGGGATGAATTTTTTGCTTTATGTTTACATATGTTTTATGTTTATACTGAAACCTCATGCACATTCATGAAGGATGGCTATTCTATTACACTCCAGCCCTCTGACATAATTGGCACTTTTTCTCCCTCTTGTCTTATGTCCTTCTCCCTACTCCCAGCACTCTTAAGTAATCTTCTACCTGTCCTCCTTTTCTTCCTCCTCCTGTCTGCCCTCTAGCCCCACTGCGCATGGGCCTGTCACAGCCTTTTGTGGTACCTGGTAACTCTCATAAGGGCCAGTTTGCCTAGAGGAATGCCAAGGGCTAAAAGGACTCTACCCAAGAAAACCTCCTTTTAGTCAATTATTTGATCCTTTAAAGAGAAAGTTTGACATTTATCATAGCAAGTATTATTTTTGTTAAGATCTGCACAGAGCTCTTCAGCATTCACCATCGTCCCCCTCTTCACTTTTATCCACAGCCACTTTCTTTAACTATAATGCAGCTAATGATGAAAGTGGAAAGTGGAATAAGGCACTGAACACACACGCGTATGTGCACACACATACACACACACACACACACAGCATTGTCCCTGATAAATATCGAAGAGAACAGAAGCCTTTGCATGGTGAGAATTTGGGCAGACTATATTGTTCTATAGGTTATCAGTTGATAACTTTTGCTGCCTCCAAGTCATTGTGTTTTCCCAAGTGAAGAACCTTTGGCTGAGCCCTGGAAATATATATACAGAAATGAAAAGTCATTAAACCAAGACTGCAGGGGAATGCAGAGGAATGCTCTGTTTGTAATTCTGGAGGAAACACTTTAGAATGCACTTTTGAAAGCTTAACAAAAGTACTTGAAATCATGCAGAGAAACAACAACTTTTTAAAAAATCTGGTCCCCAAGGATTTCATTTATCTTTTAAATCTAGTTGCTGCAAAATACTGATAATGTGCAAATTTTTCAAGATGTTAAATCTGCAGCTACCAGTGACTTGCTGAATTAATCAAATTACCTTAGAGGTACTGCAGTCAGTGAGAAAACTTTAATGATATTCAAAATTTCCATGGTAATAATTACAGTTGAAGAAGGTCAGTCAGTTGAGAATTATGTGAAAAATGAATAGAATGAAAATCTGAATGAGGATATCAGAACATCCATAAATTGTGGGGAAAGTGAACCATGAAAATAAAATTCACTTATGTTCATTTAGAAGGAGGAAATAAAAGGAAGTGTGTTGGAATTTGAGCCTAGGGAAAATTTAAGAATGGGACAGTTCTAGTGGAGTAAGAGAAGGAGGAGTTAAGGATGGTTGGGAAAGCAAGTTGGAAATGATAGGACATTATTTCTTCTTATATATCAGCTTCTCCCAATTTATTGTGCCCAAAACAGCTATTATAATTCACCTATTCCTTCTACCCACAAGTTTCTTCTCCCTAATGTCATCTGTGTGCACACCTTTTATTTTTTTCTCCACATTTTTAAAAGAAAGAGGTAATACAGTCTATGAAGTATGTTTCCTGTTTTAAAAAAAATTGATTGTTCAAAGCATTACAAAATAAGAAGCTGAGATAAACTTACAATGAAATACGTTTTTTCTATTATCTCTCACCTTACACAGGTCCCCTTTCTTAAAAGTTGGCAAGGTATTGGATTTTTTAAAAAATTAATTTATATATTTTTAAAGATATCTAGTGGGTGAAAACATCTTTCATATTTCAAAATTAGCATTGTCTACACACTGCATTTTTTATAGAAGGCAGCCACAACAGATGGTGCAGTGACTTTTTAAAAATGATTGACTCAATAAGCAGGTGTGTGTCTTCTATGTGCTATGCCATGCAAATATTTTATAAAACCCCTTCTGGCCAAGCACATTAACACAATCTGTAGGCTGCTGGAAGACTACAGGAAAAGTAAATAGAGCTTTCTGTGAGCATAAGAAATGTTGAAAAGACCCTTCTTCCAAATGTACCTGTTGAAAGATTATGTATCATTTTTCTTCATTTCAGAGGCATAAAATAGAAACTTACTGTGTATGAGTGTGAAACAAAGAGACAAAGAAAAATTGCTCCCATTGTGATGCCAAAAATATTGAGAAAAATGCTCATTGAGTTATTAATTCATTCATTTAGCCTGTTTTTATTGAGTGTTTATCATGTTAATGGCACTGTGATATGTGCTTGAGATACAGAAATAAATGTGAAAGTGTGGTCCGTGCCATTAGAGAGGACTTTGTCTGGAAATCAGAGATATCTATGTAAACCAGCAGATGCAATGGTGTATTATGGGTACCACGATGGAAGGATGTACAAGGGCATAAAGATGAGGTTAGAGACATTTCCAAAGTTGTCTTATGAAGTAAGTGGATGTTCACCTGCTCTGCAAGGGAAGAAGGCATAGGAGATTGGTGCAAAGGCAGCCTAGGGTACCATGAAATGGCCCGATTGTAGAAACTACAAGTAGCTAAGTTTAGCCAAAGAGTCAAGTCACTGGGAGAATGACAAGTTGGAGAAGTAGGTAGGTTCTGGATCATGGAAGCACTCTTAAACTCTGTCAAGGTGTGTGGACTTTATCCAGTACGCATTTGGGAGTCCTGAAGGTTTTAAGCAGAGGAGTAATAAAATTTAACTGAATAGTAGTATGAAGCAAAACTTTATAAGCAGAACTTACAAATTGCAAAGTAAAATGTTTTAAAATACTTTACTTTTTACTAGAAATTAAACATTCAGCATTGATCAACAAGAACGTTATCTAGGTGACACGATGGCAGATTATAACACCACCATGGTCTGTTATTCCTGCTAGTTCAATCACTTACCCCTGAGAGCTCCTATTACTTCTCCACTGCCCTACTCAACAAATTTATTCATTGATTCAATAACTGCTCACATGCCAAGCTCTATTATGGGCCCTAGAGATAATGAGATAAAAAGAACTCATGGTAGGCCAGACACAATGGCTCACATCTATAATCTCAGCAATTTGGGAGGTAAAGGCAGGAGGATTGCTTGAGCTCAGGAGTTTGAGACCAGCTTGGGCAACATAGAGAGATTCTCGTCTCTACGAAAAATAAAAAATACTAGCAGGGGATGGTGGTATGCACCTGTGGTCCCAGCTACTCAGGAGGCTGAAGTGGGAGGATCACTTGAGCCAGAGTGGCCAGCGCAACAGTGAGCCAGACACAGAAAAAAGCCCATGGAACAGTGCCTGCCACACAGTAGGCTCTCAGCAAACATTTGTTTAATTAAGGATGTAACAGCACATGCTGCTTAGCCCTTTGCCAAAGTTGATGAGGTTGCCCTGCAACCTTCAAGGTCATGATAACAGTTTTTGTTGCTGGAAGCTCCACTCTGAGTGCTACAGCATCTTCAAAGAGAAGTTTCCCTTTATTATGAGGGGACAGCATGGAAGCTTTTGAGCCACTGCATTGAGCCACTGCACTCCAGCCTGGGCAACAGAATGAGACCCTGTCTCAAATAATAATAACTCATGGTTCCTTGCCCCCAGTGTGTTCATTGGAGCCATCATGTCAAATGCCTCTGGAGCCAAGACATGATCCTTGAAGAATCACAATCTCATTCCTCTTTGTGCAGCCACATCCCACCCTTCCCAAAGCCAGACTCGTTATTTGTACCCATCATCTTCACGTATTAACTGAAGGGTGCAGGGATGGAGCAACAATAACCAGTTCCATCTTGAGAATTGCTATGAAGGGGAGTGAGAGTACATAACGAAATGAAGGCAGAAATAAAGTTTGAAACTTTTAAAAGCTGACTTCGCTTTTCACAAGATGGCTGTTACTGAATTTGCAAAATGTTCTGTGTATTACTGTGTCACTCAAGGAATCAAAAACTTAAGATGGCAATGGTGGACTATTAGGTGTACATGTTAATTCTTGTTTTGATAGTTAGAAAAACCACCACTCAAGCATATCTAAGACCATAGACATTATTGCACAAGCCACTGCTTCACTTATTGTTCAGGAAAACTAAAACTCATAAAATGTGATGTGAAAGTAAGAGGAGTCATTTAATCCAAAGAAATGTCATTTTGTTATGTTTTTCTATTTCAAGGCTTATTATGTATAGTATAACAAACTAATACAGAAAGTCCTTGACTTCCTAACAACTATTTCATAATAGCTTTGGTAAATAAAACTGGAAATAAAGATATACTATATGTAGGGGAAGGGGCTTTTGTATTTTGGCCTACATTTAATATGGATCATTCACCACAGTTTTAGACTACTGTTGGACCTGTTATCTGCATTACATATGCCTAAATTCCTATCCAGTGGTGTAACTTCTCCTTGTAAGCTTTCAGTTTCTGGGGAACTTTAAAAATCTCTTGCCTAATTCCTGAAGTTGAGTTGTTCTGGTGATCTAATTCCTTAGAAATTGATTCCTAGTAGTGTGAAGCAATTCTCAAAAAGCTTCCATGCTGTCCCCTCATAATAAAGGGAAACTTCTCTTTGAAGATGCCGTAGAACTCACAGCAGAGCTTCCAGCAACAAAAACTGTAACCATAACCTTGAAGGTTGCAGGACAACCTCATCAACTTTGGCAAAGGGCTGAGCAGCATGTGCTGTTACATCCTTAATGAAACAAATGTTTGCTGAGAGCCTACTATGTGGCAGGCAGTGTTCCATGGGCTATTTTCTGTGCCTGGCTCACTCCCTGACTCCACCCCACCTAGATTCTTCAGATCTCTGCCTAAACATCAAGGAAGACTTCCCTCAAACTAGTAAATCTAGTAAATCCTAGATAGGTGCTCTCATAACCCTCTGCATCTCTGATTCACAAACAGCACAATTAAACTTTTCTAATTATTTTTGTAACTTGAGAGAGAAAAAGTCTGTCTTCCCTACTGGACTATAAGCTTTGTGTTGATCAGAATCATTTCTCTCTTTTTACAGTTACTGGCACAGAAACTGATTAGAACATAAGGAGAAATAATGAAATGTAAAGAGTGAAAACAGAAACTTTATTTTGTAATTAATATATTGTATAACATTATAACAAGTGATAGCCTGGCCTGAAGCATATCATTAGATTCTCAGTCATGTGAACAATCAAAATTACTGAATGCTGGGTAATGTGAACATCTTTGATAAAAGCTGAAATTTTCTAATAGTTTCTGAATGGAATATTCCTTCCAAGGGCCCCTACCTCTTGCAGAATCTGCAAGATTCTGCAAATATGCATGGATGTAACGTCACATCCTTTGCAAGCACACATGGAGATAACTTCAAACCATGGGAAGGGTTGTGTATCTGATGGTTCTGCAGATAGTCTGGAGCAAGCACTTCATAGGCTTCCCTGTCACTGCAGGCAAGCCACTCTCTGTCCAGATGCTGTGGTAGTGTCCATACTTCCTGTCACTCTTTCAATTTTGGGGGGGAGTGGGGTTATTTTTATTTCTTTTTTTTAATTATACTTTAAGTTCTAGGATACATGTGCACAATGTGCAGGTTTGATACATATGTATACATGTGCCATGTTGCTTTGCTGCACCCATCAACTCATCATTTACATTAGGTATTTCTGCTAATGCTATCCCTCCCCCCTCCCACCCACCCCCGGACAGACCCCAGTGTGTGATGTTCCCCACCCTGTGTCTAAGTGATCTCATTGTTCAATTCCCACCTATGAGTGAGAACATGCGGTGTTTGGCTTTCTGTCCTTGTGATAGTTTGCTCAGAATGATGGTTTCCAGCTTCATCCATGTCCCCGCAAAGGACATGAACTCATGCTTTTTTATGGCTGCATACTACTCCATGGTGTATATGTGCCATATTTTCTTAATCCAGTCTATCATTGAGGGACATTTGGGTTGGTTCCAAGTCTTTGCTATTGTGAACAGTGCCACAATAAACATATGTATGCATGTGTCTTTATAGTAGCATGATTATAATTCTTTGGGTATATACCCAGGAATGGGATTGCTGGGTCAAATGATAATTCTAGTTGTAGATCCTTGAGGAATCACCACACTGTCTTCCACAATGGTTGAACTAATTTACACTCCCACCAACAGTGTAAAAGCGTTCCTATTTCTCCACATCCTCTCCAGCATCTATTGTTTCCTTACTTTTTAATGATTGCCATTCTAACTGGTATGAGATAGTGTCTCATTGTGGTTATGACTTGCATTTCTCTGATGACCAATGATGATGAGCATTTGTTCATGTGTCTGTTGGCTGCATAGATGTCTTCTTTTGAGAAGTATCTGTTCATATCCTTTGCCCACTTTTTGATTGGGTTGTTTGCTTTTTCTTGTAAATTTGTTTGAGTTCTTTGTAGATTCTGGATATTAACCCTTTGTCAGATGGATAGATTGCAAAGATTTTCTCCCATTCTATAGGTCGCCTCTTCACGCTGATGGTATTTCCTTTTGCTGTGCAGAAACTCTTTAGTTTAATTATATCCCATTTGTCTATTTTAACTTTTGTTGCCATTTCTTTTGGCGTTTTAGTCATGAAGTCCTTGCCCATGCCTATGTCCTGGATGGTATTGCATAGGTTTTCTTCTAGGGTATTTATGGTTTTAGGTCTAACATTTAAGTCTTTAATCCATCTTGAATTAATTTTTGTATAAGATGTAACAAAGGGATCCAGTTTCAACTTTCTACATATGGCTAGCCAGTGTTCCCAGCAGCATTTATTAAATAGGGAATCCTTTCCCCATTGCTTGTTTTTGTCAGGTTTGTCAAACATCAGATGGTTTTACATGTGTGGTGTTATTTTGAGGCCTCTGTTCTGTTCTACTGGTCTATATATCTCTTTTGGTACCAGTACCATGCTGTTTTGGTCGCTGTAGCCTTGTAGTATAGTTTGAAGTCAGGTAGCGGGATGCCTCCAGCTTTGTGCTTTTTGCTAAGGATTGTCTTGGCAATGCGGGCTCTTTTTTGGTTCCATATGAACTTTAGAGTAGTTTTTTCCAATTCAGTGAAGAAAGTCAGTGATAGCACGATGGGGATGGCATTGAATCTATAAATAACTTTGGGCAGTATGGCCATTTTCATGATATTGATTCTTCCTATCCATGAGCATGGAATGTTTTTCCATTTGTTTGTGTCCTCTTTTATTTTGTTGAGCAGTGGTTTCTAGTTCTCCTTGAAGAGGTCCTTTACATCCCTTGTAAGTTGGATTCCCAGGTATTTTATTCTCTTTGAAGCAATTGTGAATGGGAGTTCACTCATGATTTGGCTCTCTGTTTGTCTGTTAATGATGTATAGGAATGCCTGTGATTTTTGCACATTGATTTTTTTATCCTGAGACTTTGCTGAAGTTGTTTATCAGCTTATGGAGATTTGGGGCTGAGACGATGGGGTTTTCTAAATATACAATCATGTCATCTGCAAACAGGGACAATTTGACTTCCTCATTTCTTCACTGAATACCCTGTCTTTCTCTTGCCTAATTGCCCTGGCCAGAACTTCCAACACTATGTTGAACAGGAGTGATGAGAGACGGCATCCCTGTCTTGGGCCAGTTTTCAAAGGGAAGGCTTCCAGTTTTTGCCCATTCAGTATAATATTGGCTGTGGGTTTGTCATAAATAGCTCTTATTATTTTGAGATATGTTCCATCAATACCTAGTTTATTGAGAGTTTTTAGCATGAAGGGCTGTTGAATTTTTTCAAAGGCCTTTTCTGCATCTATTGAGATAATTACATGGTTTTTGTAGTTGGTTCTGTTTATGTGATGGATTACGTTTATTGATTTGCATATGTTGAACCAGCCTTGCATCCCAGGGATGAAGCCAACTTGATCGTGATGGATAAGCTTTTTGATGTGCTGCTGGATTCGCTTTGCCAGTATTTTATTGAGGATTTTTGCATTGATGTTCATCAGGGATATTGGTCTAAAATTCTCTTTTTTGTTGTGTCTCTGCCAGGCTTTGGTATCAGGATGATGTTGGCCTCATAAAATGAGTTAGGGAGGATTCCTTCTTTTTCTATTGAGTGGAATAGTTTCAGAAGGCATGGTATCAGCTCCTCTTTGTACTTCTGGTAGAATTCGGCTATGAATCCATCTGGTCAGGGACTTTTTTTGGTTGGTAAGCTATTAATTATTGCCTCAATTTCAGAGCCTGTTATTGGTCTATTCAGAGATTCAACTTCTTCCTGGTTTCCTTGGGATAGTGTTTGTGTCCAGGAATTTATTCATTTCTTCTAGATTTTCTAGTTGATTTGCGTAGAGGTGTTTACAGTATTCTCTGATGGTAGTTTGTACTTATGTGGGATCAGTGGTGACATTCCCTTTATCATTTTTTGTTGCATCTATTTGACTCTTCTCTCTTTTCTTCTTTATTAGTCTTGCTAGCGATCTATCAATTTTGTTGATCTTTTCAAAAAACCAACTCCTGGATTCATTGGGTTTTTTGTGTCTCTGCCTCTTTCAATTCTGCTCTGATCTTAGTTATTTCTCGCCTTCTGCTAGCTTTTGGATGTGTTTGCTCTTGCTTCTCTAGTTCTTTTAATTGTGATGTTAGGGTGTTGATTTTAGATCTTTCCTGCTTTCTCTTGTGGGCATTTAGTGCTATAAATTTCCCTCTACACACTGCTTTAAATGTGTCCCAGAGATTCTGGTATGTTGTGTCTTTGTTTTCATTGGTTTCAAAGAACATGTTTATTTCTGGCTTCCTTTCGTTATTTTCCCAGTAGTCATTCAGGAGCAAGTTGTTCAGTTTCCATGCAGTTGTGTGGTTTTGAATGAGTTTCTTAATCCTGAGTTCTAATTTGATTGCACTGTGGTCTGAGAGGCAGTTCGTTGTGATTTTTGTTCTTTTACATTTGCTGAAGAGTGCTTTACTTCCAATTCTGTGGTCAATTTTAGAATAAGTGTGATGTGGTGCTGAGAAGAATGTATATTCTGTTGATTTGGGGTAGAGAGTTCTGTAGATGTCTATTAGGTCCACTTGGTGCAGAATCGAGTTCACTTCCTGGATATCCTTGTTAACTTTCTGTCTTGTTGATCTGTCTAATGTTGACAGTGGAGTGTTAAAGTCTCCCATTATTATTGTGTGGGAGTCTAAGTCTCTTTGTAAGTCTCTAAGGACTTGCTTTATGAATCTAGATGCTCCTGTATTGGGTGCATATATATTTAGGATAGTTAGCTCTTCCTGTTGAATTGATCCCTCTACCATTATGTAATGGCCTTGTGTCTCTTTTGATCTTTGTTGGTTTAAAGTCTGCTTTATCAGAGACTAGGATTGCGACCCCTGTTATTTTTTTTCTTTCCATTTTCTTAGTAGATCTTCCTCCATCCCTTTATTTTGAGCCTATGTGCATCTTTGCACATGAAATGGGTCTCCTGAACACAGCACACTGATGGGTCTTGACTCTATCCAATTTGCTAGTGTGTATCTTTTAATTGGGGCATTTAGCCCATTTACATTTAAGGTTAATATTGTTATGTGTGAATTTGATTCTGTCATTATGATGTTCACTGATTATTTTGCCCATTAATTGATGCAGTTTCTGCATGGCATCGATGGTCTTTACGATTTGGCCTGTTTTGCAGTGGCTGGTACTGGTTGTTCCTTTCCATGTTTCGTGCTTCCTTTGGGAGCTCTTGTAAGGTAGGCCTGGTGGTGAGAAAATCTCTTAGCATTTGCTTGTCTGTAAAGGATTTTATTTCTCCTTCGCTTACGAAGCTTAGTTTGGCTGGATATGAAATTCTGGGTTGCAAATTCTTTTCTTTAAGAATGTTGAATATTGGCTCCCATTCTCTTCTGGCTTGTAGGGTTTCTGCTGAGAGATCTGCTGTTAGTCTGATGGGCTTCCCTTTGTGGGTAACTCAACCTTTCCCTCTGGCTGCCTTTAACACTTTTTCCTTCATTTCAACCTTGGTGAATCTGACAATGATGTGTCTTGGGGTTGCTCTTCTTGAGGAGTATCTTTGTGGTGTTCTCTGTATTTTCTGAATTTGAATGTTGGCCTGCCTTGCTAAGTTGGGGAAGTTCTCCTAGATAATATTCTGAATAGTGTTTTCCAACTGGTTCCATTCTCCCCATCACTTTCAGGTATGCCAATCAAACATAGACTTGGTCTTTTCACATAGTCCCATATTTCTTGGAGGCTTTGTTAGTTTCTTTTTCCTCTTTTTTCTCTAACATTGTTTTCTCACTTTATTTCATTAACTTGATCTTCAGTCACTGATACCCTTTCTTCCACTTGATTGAATCAGCTATTGAAGCTTGTGCATACATCACAGAGTTCTCATGCCATGGTTTTCAGCCCTGTCAGGTCATTTAAGGTCCTCTCGACACTTTTTACTCTAGTTAGCCATTTGTCTAATCTTTTTCCAATGTTTTTAGCTTCCTTACAATGGGTTCGAACATCCTCCTTTAGCTCAGAGAAGTTTGTTATTGCGGACCTTCTGAAACCTATTTCTGTCAGCTCATCAAAGTCATTCTCCATCCAGCTTTGTTCCATTGCTGGCAAGGAGCTGTGAACCTTTACAGGAGAAGAGGCACTCTGATTTTTAGAATTTTCAGCTTTTCTGCTCTGGTTTCTCCCCATCTTTTTGGTTGTATCTACCTTTGGTCTTTGATGTTGGTGACCTACAGATGGGGTTTGGTGTGGATGTCCTTTTTGTTGATGTTGATGCTATTTCTTTCTGTTTGTTAGTTTTCCTTCTAACAGTCAGGTCTCTCAGCTGCAGGTCTGTTGGAGTTTGCTGGAGTTCCACTCCAAACCCTGTTTGCCTGGGTATCACCAGCAAAGGCTGCAGAACAGCAAATATTTGCAGAGTAGCAAATACTGCTGCCTGATCCTTCTGGAAGCTTCATCCCAGAGGGACAGCTGCCTATGTGAGGTGTCTGTTGGCCCCTACTTGGACGTGTCTCCCATTTAGGCTATGCAGGGGTCAGGGACCCACTTAAGGAAGCAGTCTGTCCGTTCTCAGAGCGCAAACAACATGCTGGGAGAACCACTGTTCTATTCAGAGTGCTCAGACTGGGACATTTAAGTCTGCAGAAGCTGTCTGCTGCCTTTTGTTCAGCTATGCCCTGCCCACAGAGGTAGCGTCCAGAGGCAGTAGGCCTTGTTGAGCTGTGATGGGCTCTGCCCAGTTCGAGCTTCCTGGCTGCTTTGTTTACCTAGTGGAGCCTCAAAATGGCAGACGCCCCTCCCCCAGCCAGGCTGCCATTTCGCAGATGGATCTCAGACTGCTGTGCTAGCAGTGAGCAAGGCTCTGCGGGCGTGGGTGCTGCCGAGCCAGGCACGGGAGAGAATCACCTTGTCTGCCGGTTGCTAAGACCTGGGAACAGCACAATATCGGGGCAGAAGTGTCCCATTTTTTCCAAGTAGTCCGTTACGGCTTCCCTTGGCTAGGAAAAGGAAATCCCCCAACCCCGTGTACTTCCCAGGTAAGGCAACACCCCGCCCTGCTTCAACTTGCCCTCTATGGGCTGCACCCACTGACCAGCCAGTCCCAGTGAGATGAACCAGGTACCTCAGTTGGAAATGCAGAAATCACCCGTTTTCTGTGTCAGTCACACTGGGAGCTGCAGACTGGAGCTGTTCCTATTTGGCCATCTTCACTCTTTTAATTTTTATCATATGGGATGCAGTGGCCCTGCCTCAGACCTTCTCATGGCTCATAAAGGTGCATTTATTCAAAAGGCACCAGTGAAGAGCTTCCCTGTGAACTCCAAGTTGAGTCCAAGACACATCTCAATAGAGAGAATTTATTTGTTGAGACAAATCATACAAGCCTTCTTCAGAAGCAGCAATATCTTCTTCAAGTACTTTCCTCCATTTATGAAGATTTGTATAAATCTCTTAGTATGATTTATTGATGGTTACAAGTCTAAATGGTCACTTTTTCAGCTCTGTATATCCAAGATGAAGTAGAGATGACAACAATATTCCTGCATCTTTCTGGATCTTATCGAATGATTAGGAAATTAAAACCCCTCTGTTCAGTTCTATTTGTGTGTTTCAAGATGCGTTAAAAGCACATGAATAACAAAACATAGGTAGTAAACAGAAAACTCTTCAATAAACGTCATACCTGCCTTGGTAGTCACAGGATCTACTGGCATAGGGTGGAGGCTACATTCAGATACCTCGTAATACAACTTAAGATTTACATTCCTCAGCTTGGCCAGCTTTCATCTCACATTCATTGCCAGAAAATATGCAGCTAGGTCTTTGCACTTTTCATTGCAGTGACTAATGAGTTCTAAATCATTATCTGTTTACATGTTTGTTCTCCCCAAGTGACCATGAGCTCATTTAGGGATTCAGTGACTCATTTTTGTTCATCCATTTCATCCCCAATATTAATTCCAACATTTGACCCATATCTGTGTGCTGAATAAATGTTTTTTGAACTACAGGAGCTCATAAACACTGCCTCTTCTGTTCTTTCCCACTGAAACTGGCTGTAATCATCAGCCTTCCAAATAAATTTTGCTGTATCTGTTTCTATCATAGAGCAATAGCATGACAAATGGATTCATAATGATGTAAAAACAATAATATTTCACTTAATAGAAGTAACATTATTTTATTACTTTGTATATGTAGCATGTTAAGGCATTCCTTTCCATTTAAAATTCTTTTTGGAATAAATGTTCTTTCTTTTGCATACTACTTAACTCATTTCAGTCATTCTTTTTGTGAATATTCATTTAAAGCTGTCTTTAGAGTTAACTACAAAATAAACCTTCCGTTTTCACTCTTTATATCTCAAGATTTAGTAAAACTGAGTCGTTAAGTGCTTTAGCTACGACTAGCAGATGCATCTTTAAATTGATCCCTTTGATTAAAGCTACTTTGCAGGCTGCTGATAATACAGTCATACCAGAAGGAATTAAATGCTTATTGTTCTTGTTAGATTATACATCTCTACTTTACTCCACTATACAAATAGACAAATACAGCCTGCCTCTATTGACATGGTGGGAAGGAGGGGAATGTGACTTCTTTTGGTTTTCAAATCTTAAAACAATTTTTCTTCAGTTAATGTGTAAAAAGGATTGCATTGACAAAGTTAAATTCCCAGAATTCCCTCAGTTTTTTAGAGATGGACCAGGCAACAGGTACCATTGCTTACAAAAGCATCTTGACCTTGATGGAGCTTATGATGGAGAAATAAATTTTACATTTTTAATTTGTATTTCTTGATTCCACTTTTCCATGATTTTTAAAAAACTCTCCTCATATGAATGCTTCTAAATGAAATGAAAGCTGCACTTTTCTTAAATAGGCAAATATTCTGCCAACTGAACTCACTTACAATTTTTACAGATGATAGAGAAAACATTACTCTGGCTCATATCTGAATGAGCACAAGTTTAAAATTAGTGACCTAATCAATGAGAGTTATTCCTGTAGATTGATTTCTACTAGTGTATACGATTTATATACACATAAATGTAGAATAACACTAATATCAGCATTGTTCATCTGTTTCCATCGTGGAAGTGCCTTCTCTTTACTTTCTTTTCATTTTCATTGGGATTAACTTGGCTTTCGAGTTCCATGTTGGAAATAACTTTTTCTTGTAAGCAAAATTGAGGTTGTTGGATTGGCTATATTTGGGGTAGAAGTAATAGAACAAAACAATGATGTCAAATGGTCCTCGATTGGTCAACACATTCTCCATCCTCTCTTTATAGGTAGAGTAGTATTACACTTTGGGAATGGAAGAACCCATCACATGTTTATTCCTTGTCTTCCTCATTCATTCAATTAGCATTTTCTGAGCACCTTTTATATGCCAGGGACTACACATAGCACAAGAATATGAGAATGAACCATGTATAGATCACAGACACATCAGAAATTTCACACTTCAATACAATGAGGAAGGTCTGTGATACAGATATATGCCAGGTATTAGGGAAACATTACAGAGGGACCTCAATACGACTTGTTTTCATGGAAGCAGTTCTGCAGAGGGACGCAGGTATGTGGTCTCTCTTGTTTTCCCATCTAATCAACCAAAGTGCCTCTACTAGCCAAACATCAGCAATGGCTAATGAGGCCAGTGGTCATCAAGGTCCTAACAGACAGGCAGTACTGAGCTGTGCTGATTGTAAAAGCCCTAAACTTCTTATCCCCAGACATTACTAAGGACTTCCCTGGCCCTTCAACT
Source organism: Piliocolobus tephrosceles (assembly GCF_002776525.5). NCBI lineage: Eukaryota > Metazoa > Chordata > Mammalia > Primates > Cercopithecidae > Piliocolobus > Piliocolobus tephrosceles. The sequence continues at coordinate 97,191,972 of NC_045441.1, forward strand.
CTGGTCCCTGACCAGCCTTGTAGCCTCCCCTTCATACGCTAGAACTCACTTATGATTTGAATACTTCACTTGTTCTTAAAAGCTCAAAGTCCAAAGTCTCATCTAAATCAGCTATGGGTGAAATTCAAGGCATGATTCATCTTGAGGCAAAATCCCTCCATCTGTGAATCTGTGAAATCAAAACAAGTTTTTTACTTCCATAGGATAGACATTCCCATTCTAAAAGTGAGGAACAGGCAAGAAGAAAGAGGCAACTTGTCTCAGCAAGTTCAAAACCCAGTAGGGAAAACAACATTAAGTCTTAAGCTGAAGAACAACATTAAGCCTTAAAGTCCTTTGACTCTATGCGTCACATCCTGGGCACACTGGGGTAGGGGTTGAGCCACCCCAAGGCCTCAGGCAGCCCTGCCTCTATGGCTTTGCTGAGTTTACTCTACCCAGTAGGTCTCAGGGGTTGGAGTCTCATGCCTGCAGCTCTTTTTTCTAGGCTGACCCTACAAGCTGGTAGTTCTACAGTTCTGGTGTCTAAGGAGTGGTCCTACTCCCACAGCTCTATAGGCATTGTTCTGATGGGGACTCCCTGTGGCAACTCTGACCCTGCAGCAGGTTTCTGCCTTGGCCCCCAGGCTTTCCCAGACATCCTTTGAAATCTAGGTGGAGACCACCATGGCCCCACAGCTCATACACCCTGCAGATTGAGCACCACATGGTAGCTGACAAGGCTCACTAGTTGCACCCTCTGTAGCTGCACCACAAGCCTCGCCTGAGCCTCCCAGAGCTATAGCCAGGGTGGTTGAGGAGTGCTGCACCAAGATGCAGGGAGCACAGTCTTGAGGCAGCTCTGAGCAGCAAAACCAGGGGGGCACCCTGGGCCTGTCCCCCAAAACTATTCTGCCCCGCTAGAGCTCTGGGCCTGTGATGGGAGGGGCAGCCTGAGAGAGCGCTGAAATGCCTTCAAGGTCTTTCTCCCATTGTCCTGTAGCACCTGGCTCCCTTCTGCTCATCTCCTTAGCGAATGGCCAGTTGGCCACATCCTTAGTTCATTCACTAAAAACACCTTTTCAATCTTTATATGGGCAGGCTGCAAATTTTTCAAATCTTTCCATTTTGCTTCTCTTTTAATTATAAGTTTCTTCTCCTGGTGATTTAATTTTGAAGTTTCTATGACTTAAAGTGCTGGAATTCGAATCTACCCAAGTTGGCAGAAACTCTGAAATAAACTCCTCCAAGATAATAGAATAAACTGTTTCTATAACTATGATATGACTTTTTTTTAACTTTTAGTGAAAACAAATAGCAGGAAGATCAAATTCCTCCAGTAATGGATTTTTCTACTCAATTATTCAGTTGTCGAAGCTGCTAGGCCATGCAGAACTGGTTTCAAGACTGCTCTACTGCCAGATGAAGCTATCAGGACTGTCAGTCTCCAGGGAGCCTGGGAATTGTTTCAAAATGGTCACAAAGGACCATCAGAATTAAATGTACTTTACTGGGGGAAAAGAGTCATTTTCCTACTGGGATTTGCTAGCCATATCATTCATCCTTCAAGGTTATCAAATGACTCTCAATAAACCTAATTCTGTTATTTTCAGCTGCCTATCCCAAGTATCTATAGCTAAATACTCTAATAATCTAGGTTTAGGTAGTCTAAACACAACAAATGTATTGTTTAATCCATGGGAAAAATTCTACACTATCAAATAATTAAATCTTTGACTCAGAGTTTTCAATCAAATAATGGATTTTACTTTGTTACCTAAAGACTATCCTTTAACCTCTCTCGCCTTTCCAATAATCTGACTTTACAAAGAATTACCTTCTTACTAATGAATAGAAAAAAATGAAAAGTTTTCTCCTATTAAAACAAGTGAAAAAAATGGCGATTTCCTGTGATTTCCAGTGACAGTGATAGACAGGTATACTAATTTTCTTCATTTTACCTGCTTTGGTTAAGTCTTTCCAAATCATATGCATTCATATTATAACTGCTACAGTCATGCACACTTATACATTAGGAATGTTGGTCACAGAATAGTTAATGAAAAACATTTATTAGCATGTACTTAAACATTACACATACATGCGCACACATTGACACACACTCAGATACACAAATTCCAGGGGGTACTCTGATTTGATAAAGCCATCTGGAAGTTATAACTCACAGACATCCGTGAGTAATGTTTCTCATAAAAGCATTTTTCACTTTATAACCCTCAAATCATATTTTTGGTATTCAGTTTACAGATAACTTTCAAAAACATTCCTGCTGTATAAAGCAAAGTTTACCACGTTGAAGCAACTGCAGGAAAAAACACCAGACTATTACATTTAGAGGGCAGAAAATTTGAATCCTTTTTGAATTTGGTCAGAATCAAAATGATGCTCTGAAAAAAGAAACAACTTAAGAAATACTGAAAAGCTACCCCGTATTTTAACAGGCATGTATTTTTAAAATAAATTCTATTGCATACGTTTGAGATTTCCTTCTTTTCTAATATAAAGGTATTGAGTGGCACAAACCAAGGAGACACATTCATCTTTTATTTTTATTTTTTGAAACAGGGTCTCATTATGTTGCCCAGGCTAGTCTTGAACTCCTGGCCTCATGCAGTTCTTCTGTCTCGGCCTCCCAAAGTGCTGGGATTACAGGTGTGAGTCACCACACCTGGCCAAAAAGACGTGTTTAGATGGCAGAACTTGGGAGCTGAAGAAAACTTGCAATATCCACTGCACCCCATCATCATCCACCTTCGTTGATTGGATCACTTCAATGTGCTCCACTCTTTGACAGAGAGTAGCGAGTAAGATTTGAAAATAGCAAAACAGAGATATCAGAAAATACTATTGCTTTTGTCATTTTTCTGCAAATTCATTATTTGGCCATGTCTACAGACAACACCTAGCTCTGTTGTTTTCAACAAGCTGACAGAGGTCTGGGGCTGACTCTCTATTCGAAACGCTCTGTCTTTTGTGAACTTGGCAAATCACTTATCTCTTTGAACCTTAGGTTTTGGTAAAAAGGTAAAAAGTGAAGATAATGATAATACCACTCCAGCCTGCCTCAAAGGATTGTAAGGAAGGTCAGGTGAGATCCTGTATGAGAAGGGACTTTGAAAACCATGTAATTGGCCAACAGGTTTTTCCTGCCTGCTGCACAGATGAAATCAATCCACTGAGACCACAGCATTGCGATGGAGAGTTTAACTAATGCGGGTCGGTCCATGTTGGAGAACTGGAGTTATAACTCAAATCAGAATCCCTGAAGGCTTGGAGGTTTGGGTTTTTATGGGCAATTTGGCGGGCAGGGGTCTAGGGTATAGGTGCCACTGATTGGTTGGGGATGAAACCATAAAGGTGTGGAAAATGGTCCTCATGCACTGAGTCTGTCTCTGGTTGGGGCTACGGGATCCGTTGAATTGTAAGTCATGAGTCCAGGAGTGATCAGTCAGAAAAACACCTCAAAACAACAACAACACCAAAAAAACAATCTTAGGTTCTATAATACTGATGTTATCTATGGGAGCAATTGGCAAGGTCGCAAACCTTATGACCTCTGACTACGTGACTCCTGAGCAGTAAGGGATAATAGAAACTATGCCTACATCTTAGCAGAGTTCAGGCCCCTCATAATCCTAACCTTGAGGCCTTTCATTCATTTTGCAAAGGCAGTTTAGCTTTAGGAAGGGCTATTATCATCCTTGCTTTAAGGTTAAATTATAAACTAAATTCCTCCCAAAATTAGCTTCCTCCTACACCCAGGAATGACCAAGGACAGCGTGGAGGTGAGAAGCAAGATGGAGTCAGCAATGTCAGATTTTTCTCACTGTCATAATTTTGTAAACCGAGTTTCAATCACAGAGCACTGCACAAGTGTGCAGTTTCATTTTGATGGTCTCAAAAGAGTTGTCCGCCTGAAAACACATCAAGCAATCCTGAAACATTAACTACATACAGAACCATGTGTTCAGATCACAGTTGTTTATACATCTGCCAAAGGCTTCGCAAAGCCCCTTGTATAATATGTCCTCTATAAGTCATCACCATGAGTGAGTCCAGGAAGACCGAAGATTCAGGGGTTATAGAAAAAGGTCAGCACCAACAGGGTGCCAAACCTACGACCAAAGGCACCACATCTGGCAGTTAGGAGCATGCCCTTGTTTTTCTGAAGTGAGAATGAGGAGTGAACAATATTGGTGCTTCAGTCAGTCCAGTACTAAGTTTATAAACTGGATTCTGCTTGATCCACCTATGTGGACAAATTACAGAACCCCTCCCTGCCTCAGTCTTATCTTCTGTACAAGGTGGATAGCAATGATGTGCATATAATGAGGTTGTTAAAAGAATTAAATGAGATAATAAAGCATGGAGACCAATGCATGCAATATAGTAAGTGCTCAATACATGTTAGCCACGGCCAGGCACTGTGGCTCACGCTTGTAATCCCAGCACTTTGGGAGGCCGAGGCAGGTAGATCACAAGGTCAGGAGTTCGAGACCAGCCTGACCAAAATGGCAAAACCCCGTCTCTACTAAAAATACAAAAATTAGCCAGTCATGGTGGTGTGCACCTGTAAATCCCTGCTACTCAGGAGGCTGAGATAGGAGAATGGCTTGAACCTGGGAGGCGGAGGTTGCAGTGAGCTGAGATCGTGCCACTGCACTGCAGCCCAGGTGATAGAGTGAGACGCTGGATCAAAAAAAAAAAGAAGAAGAAGAAGAAGAAAATGGTTAGCCACAATTAGTTTTATTATCTTTTTTTTTTTGAGACGGAGTCTGGCTCTGCCGCCCAGGCTGGAGTGCACTGGCCGATCTCAGCTCACTGCAAGCTCCGCCTCCCGGGTTTACGCCATTCTCCTGCCTCAGCCTCCAGAGTAGCTGGGACTACAGGCGCCCGCCACCTCGCCCGGCTAGTTTTTTGTATTTTTTTTAGTAGAGACGGGGTTTCACCGTGTTAGCCAGGATGGTCTCGATCTCCTGACCTCGTGATCCGCCCGTCTCGGCCTCCCAAAGTGCTGGGATTACAGGCTTGAGCCACCGCGCCCGGCCTTAGTTTTATTATCTTAATGGGAATTTAAACTCCTGTACTTTTATTTGCCCATTTATAATATTAATGTAAGCAACTACCCATCTCCTGAAAGTAGAAAACTTTTCTGTGCCTGAGATGTGTCTTGAAATACACAAGTAGATATTTTTTACTTTGAAGTAAATAATATTCAAAAGAAACATTGTCTTCAGTTTAAGAGATTGGGCACAATAAGAGGTCTCAGCTGAAACGAGCAAGAGAGGCAAAGCATCACCAGCAATGAAAATGGCGCAGAGAATATAGAAACCCAGAAGAATTGTAAAGTACGTTGAAAATGACAATATTGTTATTACACAGCGCCCATAAAACAGTTAAACATGCAGTTTCTGCCAAGCTTGTTTGCCATCACTTCCTAAATTTGGCTGGTAAGCAAGGAAGACATCTCGAAAAATAGTTAAAACAAAACAGTGTCTAATTAGTTTTAAAATATTTTGGTTAAAAAGTACAGTAATTAAATAATACAATTCTGAGAGGATAAAAAGAAGTGACTATTCTGGGAAGACATGGTATTGCATTCTTAGACATTTTCAGTGGAGACATTAGGGACTTACAAAGGAAGTATAATTATTTCTTCTTTAATTTTTAATTATGAAACTATTCAAACTATCAAAAGTACCAGAAATTATGTTTCAAAAACACCTTTCCTCCACCACTAAGATTAAATAGACATCAATATGTTGCCTTATTCACAGAGTTATTGCTAAAACCAAAATTATATTCAATTATAAGGTTGGCTGGTCCTCATTCTAGTATTGATTCCAGTTGGTTGTGTAGCTATTTTTCTGTGACTAGCAATCCAATACAATAAATCAAAACTTTGGAGTAAATGTTGAATTCTGAATTGTAATTAAAAATCCTTTCTGTATACTGAATCTAAGAGACTCACTAAATGTCTGGCATCTTTGACTGAATTCTTTTTTTAATCAACTAAAGGAAGGCCACCCCTCCTTTAGGTGATGTGATTCTACCTACTCAGTGATATCTTCCCCATCAACTAGAATTCTAATCACAACTCACTACTGTGAAGTTTATGTTAGCCTGAGTTTTCCAGAGAAACAAAAGAAAGAGAGAGAGAGAGAAAGAGATACTATAACAAATTGGCTTACACAATCATGGAGGTTGAGAAATCCAAGATTTCTCCAGCTGATTGGCAAGCTGGAGCCCAAGAGAGATGGTGATATAGTTCCTGTCTGGGTCCAATGGCCTGAGAACCAGGAGAGCCAATGGTGTAACTTCCAGTTCAAATCTGAGTCTGAAGGCAGGTGAAGTCTGATGTCTCAGCTCAATAACAGTCAAGCAGAGAGAGAGAATTGTTTCATATTCAGCTGTCTATTCTATTCAGATCTTCAATGGATTCGGTGAGGTCCACCCCACACTGGGGAGAGCAATCTGCTTTACTCAGTCTACTAATTCAAATGCTCATCTCATCCAGAAACACCCTCATAGGCACACCCAGAAATAATGTTTAATCAAATATCTGAGCATCCTGTGGCCCACTTAAGTTAGTGCATACAGTTAACTGTTATAAGGTGGGTGACAAAAAGTAAAGCTACTCTATCAAACACACACTCAGTTTGAATTCCCAGTTTCTGGTTGTTTGGAGCAACCTTCTAGCCATTTTTTTTCTTTTGCACAGTAGCATGAATCAGTTGAGTCCTATGAAGCAATAAGATACTAGCAATTTTTAAATGCAGTGAGACAGGAACAGTGAGAAAACAAAGCAGCTCTCAGATGTTTGAACCAGGAAAGGCACTGTTAGGCTGATAAAGGAGTTGAGTTAAACCTATAGGATGTTGATGACAAATGCTGGGTAGTGGCAGTGATGATAGCAGATAAATTTTATTAAATGATGATAAGTTAGGTGGACATTATGATAACAATAATTTTATTTCATCCTCATAGCAAGCATATGAAGGATACACTATTGTTACCTCTAGTTTACAAATAAGAAAATGGAGACTTCTGCAGATTAGATCCAAAGTCATGTCATATTGGTCAGTTACAGAGCTGGAATTCCAACCTTCCTATTGCTAGAAGGGGACAGAAATGCCAAGCAATACAGGCTGCATGGGGAGGGATCCGGGCAGGAAACACAGTATGGCACACCTTGTGTATTACACAGTTTTGCCTTAGGTAACTAAAGAAAGGATGAGTGTTACAATACTTGACAGTGTCAGAATCAAAGGGTAAAGAAGGAGACTAGCCCCTGATCTTTAGCTCAACTCAGAAAGTTGGCAGTAAGGATAGTTAATGCACCAAGTGAAGAAAAGGGAAATGGCAAAAGAAATATAAATCTTTTTCCCTTGGTCTTCTCATTTCCAAGGTTGAAATGAACTATATGGAAGAAAAAAAGAAACATAATAAAAAGTAAGACAATGGATTAAAAGGCAGAAAATACTAAAAAAAGGGGGGGAGGATTTACACAGGTTTCTATGTAGGGATAATAGAATTAAGAGTAGTTACAACTATATGAGCTAAATCTCAATTTAGTTCATTTGAAAGCAAAAAGATAACACAGACGTGCTGTGCTTTGTATAACAGATGAGGCAGTCCTGTGCTTCCTAATACACTTCACATTGGCATGGAGGCTCTTTGGGTGTCTGTCATTCACTTCTGTGTAACTCATACAGCTTCCAATTTTCTAGAATAAGTGCTCAAAGATGTCATGATTCTTCAAGACTGAATTGGATGGTTATCACAACAAATACTTTTCCATTAGGCAAGAGTCTAATTTTTCTTCTTTCAGAGTTATCTGGTGTGTGAAACATTAAGGGACGTAATTACTTAAATATGTTTGGAAATTCAAGACCAGAGATTAAGAACATAGACATCATCAAACCTGGCTTTTAATCCCAGCTCCTCTGCCTATTAATTAACTCAAGGACTTTCAATGTGTGATTTAATCCCGCTGTTTTCATATTTGTAAATTGCTGATTATAGTCATCTCCTAGGTTGTTTTGAGGATTGAATAATATAAAATGACTCAAGTAATATCCTGATTCCTCAGTAAATGGAGATAATGAATGGGTGGATGGATGGATGAATGGGTGGATGGATGGATGGATAGATGGACATCCAAGAGGCAAAACAAAACAAAACAAAACAGTGCACATCTCAAAAAGAAATAAGTGGACTTAGGAACACCAAAAGTTTGGAATAAAGACATCTCATAAATTTTTAGAAGGTACCATCACCTTTCTAATGGCTGCTAATAGTTGTACAAGTATCTGAATGTCCATATGATTTCTTTGGCTTCGAAAATTAGACTATAAATTTAAAAGCATAAAAAGAACTCTCACAGAAAGCTCTGAAGACACCGGTGCTGAGACCTAAACCTTTGTGCCTCTCAGCTGATTAATCATGTAATTGTGGGCCAATACAGGGAGGTGGAATGCTGTGAAGGACGATGACACTACTTTGCTTAGAGGGACTGACGTTTCATTTCCTACCTGCCTTGCCAAATTATTCTCTTCCTCCTCCTCCATAGACTATCTTTGAGAATTCAAATGCTGTGAATTAACCTGTGACATTAATCATAGCCTCCTTGTTCCAGAATTTTTCATATCAGTGTTTTCCCATACTACACTCAGCTCTCATGTGTATGATTGAGAGGTGGACTAGAAGTAATTCATTTGAAAACAAATATGCAAAGAACTGTATTTACTAATCATCACACCTGTAATGAAAGTCCCCCCTGAATGCAAGTAGGGGCTGGATAAGTGATCAGTTAACTTTTGTGTACCGGTTATGTTTTAAATATCTTCAAAAGTATGTTCATACCTTTCCTCAGAAAGTAAAAATGATCAGCAAAGACATCCACTGGCAAAGCACTGCCCTGATTTTTGGTAGCATGTTGCAAAATAGCATCCTGGCCATTTAAAAGGAGCCAGTTCTAAATAATGCCAGAGCCTCAGAACTCTTCTAAAGCTCAGTGCTCAGGTGGAAACTCCACAGATCAGTTTAGGGCATATCTGATTTAAAACCAACTTGACCTATATAAGAATTTTAAGAGGACAAAAACTTTATTGCCTTAAATCCTAGAATTCCTTTCTTGTGTAATTGCAAATGGTCCTCAATGCTGTTTAAATGCTGCTATGAAGAAAAGACCCAGGGCTTAGAAAATGATGATTCTTTTGAAATAATCTCCTCAGAGCCACTAAGAAGGCTAAAGGTGGCTAATAAATGGTAAAAGAATTACCTACTTTATGATCCCTTCTTGCCTTTCAAACTCAACCTAACTCCACAACACCAACCCATCTACCCTCTACTCACCCCTAATCAGCACTTGCCTAAATAACTAATTTTCAGACCTTGCTTAATCATTACTTACTCTTGAGTATCTCCAACCAACCTGCCCTTCCATGGCCCTGCTCAAACTAATTAAGGTGGTCAAAGAAAAATTGCATGGGACAAGTGAAACAGACAAGAGTTAATTCAAGCCTATTACAATAGAACAAAGATATTGAGCTCAACTCCATTCAAACAAAAGGCAGGAGAGTAGTTAAGCACTGGATGAGTTAGTAGAAAACTACTAGAGGACATTAGTGGGGAGGTTGGTCAGTGTGATTAGGTCATTTATGTTTGCTAATTAGCACATAAGTTAGGCTCCTACCCTCCCACAGAGACTGGGAGATAGGGGCACTGTCTTTTCTAATGATCATATTTCAGAGAACTGGCTCCCAGGTCCTTGAGAAAGACTTTCCTGGGGTATAAAACTGGCAAGACACTGGGAGACTCACATTGCAAAAAGGCAGAGAAAGTTTTCCAAAGTCAATCCTCTAAGAAAAGGGAGGTTAGGATCTTATAACAGGAAGAAACTTATCTAAAGTTTAGTTGGGCTGAGGGAGAACATGAGGGCTGTGTTGGTCAGGGTCCTTCTGTCTGCTATATGTCATCATGGTACTTTCATAAGAGTTGTCCCAATTATAATTATTTGAGTTTCTAAGAATTTGACTGTAAATTTATAAGTATAAGAAGAGCTCTTGGTGACAGTCCCAAAGGTCTCTGTTATTGAGCATAAAAAACGATTTAATACCTGTGTCCCTTTGGGCAGGTACAAAGTGTCTATTTTGTTTACCACCTTGTTCTTAGTACAGATCATATACAGAGAACTGGCACCTGGTAAACACACACTGAGTACATGTGGAATGAGGAGAAAGTTCTGGATAGGCCCACTTTCTTCAAAATTCCTCCAGGACTACAGTACTGTCCTGTCCAAAGAGCCTGTTTTCTCTTTTGTCTTTTCTTCTTCCTTCCTTCCTTCCTTCCTTCATTCCTTCATTCCTTCCCTCCCTCCCTCCCTTCTTTCTCTCTCTTTCTTTCTTTTCTTTCTTTTTCTTTCTTTCTTTCTTTCTTTCTTTCTTTCTTTCCTTCTTTCTTCCTTCCTTCCTTTCTTCCTTCCTTTCTTTCTTTCTTTCTTTCTCTTTTCTTTTCTTTTTGAGATAGGGTCTTGCTTTGTCACCCAGGCTAGAATGCAGTGGCACAATCACAGCTCACTGTAACCCCAACCTCCCAGACTCAAGTGATCCTCCCACCTCAGCCTCCCAAGTAGCTGGGACCACAAACACGTGCTACCATGCCTGGCTAATTTTTTAAAAAATTTTCATAATGATAGAGGTCTCACTATGTTGCTCAGAATGGTCTCAAACTCCTGGGCTCAAACAATCCATATTCTTTGGTCTTCCAAAGCACTGAGATTACAAGAGTGAGCCACTGTGCCTGGCCAAAGAACCTGTCTTTTACTTGATTTTTCCCCTTGATAAGTCAAGTAAACATATATACCAAAAGTCTATACACAAAATGTAGAAAATATTTATTCACATATATGAGCTGGCTCAAAATAATAGATTTTCTCTAATAAGTGTAAAAACGTTTGGCATACCTTCTTCAGATTTACAAAGATGATTTAGAGAAACTGAGTGGCATGTGTCTCTTTAAAAATTTATTTAAAACATTTGTACTAATGCTAACGTTTTCCCTCAAAAATATTTTCCCCTAGCAAATAAAGCATTGACAATCACTCCATTGATCATTCTTCTTTAAAGATTGTCATTGTAGTTCTACAAACATTTTAAATAATCTCTCAAGTCTAGCCTTAGACTAGAAAAATAGTTCTAACAGAAGAGTTTAAGTATTTGCAGCAACTGAAACACAAGCACCTCAATATGGACAGTTGTCCTAAATTCAGTTATTCAGCTGCATTTTTTATTATACTTTAAGTTCTAGGATACATGTGCAGAACGTGCAGGTTTGTTACACAGGTATACATGTGCCATGGTGGTTTGCTGCACCCATCAACCCATCATCTACATTAGGTATTTCTCCTAATGCTATCCCTCCTCTACCCCCCAAACCCCTGATAGGCCCCAGTGTGTAATGTTCCCCTCCCTGTGTCCATGTGTTCTCTTTGTTCAACTCCCACTTATGAGTGAGAACATATGGTGTTTGGTTTTCTGTTCCTGTGTTAGTTTGCTGAGAATAATGGTTTCCAGCTTCATCCATGTCCCTACAAAGGACATGAACAGAGAGCCAAATCATGAGTGAACTCCCATTCACAATTGCTACAAAGAGAATAAAATACCTAGGAATACAACTTACAAGGGATGTGAAGGACCTCTTCAAGGAGAACTACAAACCACTGCTCAAGGAAATAAGAGAGGACACAAACCAATGGAAAAACATTCCATGCTCATGGATAGGAAGAATCAATATCATGAAAATGGCCATACTGCCCAAAGTAATTTATAGATTCAGTGCTATCCCCATCAAGTTACCACTGACTTTCTTAACAGAATTAGAAAAAACTACTTTAAATTTTATATGGAATCAAAAAAAGAGCCCATATAGCCAAGACAATCTTAAACAAAAAGAACAAAACTGGAGGCATCCCGCTACCTGACTTCAAACTATACTACAAGGCCACAGTAATCAAAACAGCATGGTACTGGTACCAAAACAGTCTTATAGACCAATGGAACAAAACAGAGGCCTCAGAAATAGCGCCACACATCTACAACCATCTGATCTTTGACAACCCTGACAAAAACAAGAAATGGGGAAAGGATTCCCTATTTAATAAATGGTGTTGGGAAAACTGGCTAGCCATATGCAGAAAACTGAAACTGGATCCCTTCCTTACACCTTATACAAAAATTAACTCAAGATGGATTAAAGACTTAAACATAAGACCTAAAACCACAAAAACCCTAGAAGAAAACCTAGGCAATACCATTCAGGACATAGGCATGGGAAAGATTTCATGATTAAAACACCAAAAGCAATGGCAACAAAAGCCCAAATTGACAAATGGGATCTAATTAAACTAAAGAGCTTCTGCACAGCAAACGAAACTATCATCAGAGTGAACAGGCAACCTACAGAATGGGAGAAAATTTTTGCAATCTATCCATCTGACAAAGGTCTAATATCCAGAATCTACAAGGAACTTAAACAAATTTACAGGAAAAAACAAACAACCCCATCAAAAAGCAGGTGAAGGATATGAACAGACACTTCTCAAAATAAGACACTTATGTGGCCAACAAACATATTTTTAAAAAGCTCATCATCACTGGTCATTAGAGAAATGCAAATCAAAACCACAATGAGATACCATCTCATGCCAGTTAGAATGGCAATCATTAAAAAGTCAAGAAACAACAGATGCTGGAGAGGATGTGGCGAAATAGGCACACTTTTACACTGTTGGTGGGAGTGTAAATTAGTTCAACTATTGTGGAAGACAGTGTGGTATATACTCAAAAGATTATAAATCATTCTAGTATACTCAACTGCCTTTTAAATAAAATATAAATGATTGTGAATCAAATATGAAGCCCAGTGAAATACATCTTATTAATAATAAATCCAGAAATTTTCCCACTTTCTAGCCACCAAGAAGGATTTTTCATGCATGACTTGAAATAATGATCTTAAATTGTAACACAAGATAAAGTCTTTCATATCTGCCTGTACCAGCCTGTGATTATCCTGTAAAGACAACAAAAGCTGATGTACTTTTTTGTGTATTTAATTCATCCTTTCCAAAGTTTCAGAGTTGGAAGTGTTTTGATAGTGGCATCTTACATTTTTTTGTTTTTACTAGATATGACTCATATTTATATAATGAGAAAACATCTGGATACAAAGAGGAAAGTCTAATCAATAACCTTCCGTGTTTTTCCTATGCTTTCTAATGTTCAGATATTTCCAGATGCCTGGATCACAAAGACACATAGTTGTCAACAAATAGACATGTACTTTCCCTTTCCATCTAAATGTTCTAACTTCACATAGCTCCAAAACTCACTACTCTGTAGCTTGAATATGAGACTTTAGATTTTTGGGGTTTTCTTTAATATATTCATGGCAATGGTAATACCATAGCTTGTTGAAGATAAAAGCTGAACCAGTGTTTGTGTATCTAGAGAAAATTTGCAATCTATATACACTATATGAAATACAATGCTTGTGGCTACCAAGTAATAGAAAACCAACTCAAAATACCTTAGGCCTTAAGCTTAAACAATAAAGAATCAAATCATCTCACTGAAAGGGAACTCACTGGTGAGTCAATTACAGACTAGTTGAGTGTGCAACTTCACAATATCATCACTGCCCAAGGTCTTGGTTCTTCAGTCTTCCAGGTGTCTGTGTTGCCCTCCAGACCAAAAGGTAACTGCCCCAGCTCCAGAAATCATGTGTCAATGCAATACAAAAGAAGCCAAGAGATGCTTTTCATCCTGGCTCCTTACTGCAATGTGCAATACTCATTACTATACTTTGGAAGAGAGTATGTTTTATGATCATGGAAAAAAAAATGAAGAAAAAAGACATTCTATAATTAAGAAAATAATTTCATCAATTCTTTAATAAGCAGTTGCTTGGTTAACAATCAGCCACCTTACACACTGCTTACTATATGCTTTACAACATTGACTCATATAATCTTCATGACAACCCTATGGGGAAAATACTATTTTACAGATGAGGAGATTGAGGCATAAGGAGATCTTGCCCAAAGCGTCATGACTGGTAAGTGCCAGAACCAGGATTCAAACCTAGACAGTCTGGCTCTGGAGTCCACATTCTTAAATACCATGCTTGGCTGCCTCTAATTGCCTCATGTTTAAGATTCTACCTCTTCCACTTCATTATACATTGTTTGATCATGTTAGCTTTCCATTTCTTAATGAAAATCTTATTTGGGTTATGTCATAGACCTAAATAATCCAAAGAAACATGTTGATTCTTTTTTATAGAAAAGGAGAGAGGCCCTACACTAGGATTCTGAAAAGGAGGGGTAAAATGAAACTTACAAGATTCAGATTGTTTAGTCCAAAGGAAAAAACAATAAGATCCAGAAAGGTCATGTGACTTGGCCAAGGTCCCACCACCCCTTAACGGTAGTGCTGGCACTAGGATTCATGTACCCTGCCATATATTTTAATCAAGTTCACAATGATGTGTAATGCCCTCTGCACTAATGGAATTGATCCTGGAATGCAGGGCAGCAGAAGACAAGGCTCCTTAGTAGCTTCTTGAAAACCAAACCATTTATTGTGATTGTGTCAGGAGCATTTATCTTGGGGCTCTATGAGACAGGAGTCAGCGGTGCTTCCTTTGCTGGACATGCTTTTTAAAACTGTTGATTTTGTTAGACATAAATGACTTTATAAGAATAATATGCAGTTTCTCATATTCACATATTATTGTTCTACAGTTGCAACTTACAGTCTTGATTTGTCACTAATAATGTTGACTTCTGATACTATTTTGAGGCCACAGTATACAAAATATCCTATCATTAATTGCATTGCTTTTCTTTATCCTTCTCTGTCTTTCTGTTATTTTTCACATATTCCTCTTACTGAGACTATTTTAAAACTTCTAATGTAATGCCAGTGGTACTTTGTTACATATCAGCTTGCAATTATAATCCCTTTTTCTTTTTTTCAGAATTTCTTTGCCAGTACTCATATTTCTTCTATATAATTCAATTAAAGTACTTATTATCCAGAACAATTGAAATGAGAGACATCCTGATAGAATAATATTACATTTAGTATAGTTAGTAGAACCCTACCTATTTATTAAATCAATATACTGAAGTATCAATTCTCAAATAAATTAAATATACTTCCCACTTAATGCTTATAATTTATTCCTTTAATCAGTACATGTTTATTAGCTGGCTCAAGCAGTGTTCTAGATGAGGGAGAATAACAATGTCACACTTTTATTCCTCAAGGAGTTTATAGTCTTCTTGGGGAACTAGACAAGGACCATGTAACACAGCAGTCCCCAATCTTTTTGGCACCAGGGACTGGTTTAATGGAAGACAATTTAAGACAATTATTCCACAGATAGGGGCATATAGGGTAGCAAGGAGGGGGGAATGGTTTCAGGATGAACTGTTCCACCTCAGATCATTAGGCATTTGATTCTCATAAAGAGCTCGCAATCTAGATCCCTTGCATGTGCGGTTCACAACAGGGCTCGTGCTCCTATGAGCATCTAATGCTGCCACTGATCTGACAGGAGGCGGAGCTTAGGCCATAATGCTCACTTGCCTGCCACTCACCTCCTGCTGTGCTGCCTGGTTCTGATACTGATCTGTGACCTGGGGATTGGGTACCCCTGATGTAATATATCAAGATCATGTGATAAGGGTAAGAACACAGCACTCAAGGGACCTTGAGACAAGCCTGGGACCCAGCCTTGATACATCAGAGAATCAAGCAAATTGTGTTAGGTGGAATTTGATCCTGGACAATTCAGAGGGCACTGAGAGGTCTAATAGTGCTTTGGATGTTTCATTAGGAATAATCTTCACTCCACAATAGATTTGTAAAGGTGATTGTTAAGAGTTTAGATGGAACAATGGTGACTAAACCCTTTTGTCTATATAGATTGTTAAATATTTTTAGCTTCTATACCTTACCTCTTGCTTCATTGACAAATAGTACAACTTTTGCTTCCACAGAATAGTCCCTGCTTTCTCCTTCAAGTCTGTGATTCTTTGAATGCTTTCATATATCAACATCTTACTTCTTACTAGTTTTAGTAAGATAAAACTTACTTCTTACTAGTTTTAGTTTTTTTTTCCTGGGCTTGTCTAGCCTCCATCTTGGTCCTTTGTTATACACAGCACCTCTAGCCAAATAGAAACACTTTTTATCTTAATGTAGCACTTTTCCCCCAAGTGATTTCCACTTATAGGTACATAGTGGTCCAGAACTCTCTAACTCATCACTGAAGATCTTGAAATGGCCATCTTTCCTGTGTGTAGGAATGCAGTTTGGGGATTTATGATCAAAGAGAAGGCTAAATGATGTACCCTGGTACCTTTCCGGCGGCTGGACTGATAGCCAGAGTGCTCTGCAGACAAAGGTGTCATGAGACCATGCCTGACTGAAGCTGGCCTTCAAGGCCATAAAGGCTGGAGAACCAGTCTTGTTTCCTTCCTCCTGAAGACAGCCTTTTTTCCAACCCCTGAGAGCATAAATCTCTATCCCTTTAGGAAAACCATCATCTTCTGCTCACAGAAGTTGGCTTTGTTCAGGCATTTGTCCAACACATCTCATATTCAAGTAATACCTGGGGCAAAATGATAACTCCAATTTTCAAGAGTTTCTTTACCTTCCAAGTCTCTGAACCCATCCCCAGATCTCCCACTTTTTTAGTCTCCAACCCCACTCATAATCCCATAAGCCCACTGATGCCAGTCCAAAAGTCAAATGAGATCCAGTCCTGAAAGTTAATTTTGTGACCCTTGAGGCTTACTTGAATCGGGGTTTTCTCCCTGTGTGGATTAGTAGAAAACCCTAACATTCTATGAGAGAGGTTTCACTGAAAGAGTTCATCACTCCAGAAACAAGCCACTCATGCTGTTTTCAGCATGCCCTTTCCTAAAAGCACAATGCTAATATATGAGCTCCCAGAGTTAACATGTTTGTACACTGAATTACTTCCCATTCCACCAGACTCATACTGAAAGGTGCAGCTGGTACTGGAATGAATGACAAAGATCACTGAAGAGTGTGCTGGGTCAGAGGAAGCCCAGGAGCTGAGAACTTTCACCAGAGCTTCCAAACAGAGGTGCTGACATGGACACCTTTCCCTCCAGGGAGTTGGCAGATCACTTAATCGTATTGCCATCTGTGGAGATAATGTCACACTAGAGAGTTGTTATCTGTCTCACAAGGGGGTTGTAACTGGCTTTTTAGTTGTATCTGTAGCCAGTAGAGGAGTTGGCAGCAGGCATGCTCCAACTTCAGTCCTTTCATTTTATTATATAATTGTTGAACAGGAAGAAGGGCAGGAAGAGATGACTCCTCCACTGATAAATAGAGCTTGCAAAACCTTAACTCTATAGCAACTTTGAAATCTAGATCCCCAAAGAAATAAAAATAGGCCTCTCATGCCCCATCTTCCTGCCTTTTAGTAACTCATACTGACACAAAAATTATCTCTTCCACCTACCAAAAAACATTCTTCCCACCCCAGAAGATATAGCACATGTGTTTATAATTAATTAAATACCCCTGATTTCTACTTAAATGCATAAACAATGAATCTCTTTGAATATAGTAAATTGTGTTTCCAAAGTTGGCTGCAACAGTATCCCCCATCCCATCCCACTTTTTCTTTTTTTTTTTTTTTTTTTTTTTTTTTTGACATCTCTCTTTGTCACCCAGGCTGGAGTGCAGAGGTCTAATCACGACTCACTGCAGTGTTGACCTCCCAGGCTCAACCAATCCTCTCACCACTCAGCCTCCTGTGTATCTGGGACCACAGGCATGGGCCACCAGTCAGCTAACTTTTTTGTATTTATTCTAGAGACGAGGTTTTTCCACGTGGCCCAGGCTTGTCTCGAATCCCTGGGCTCAAGCAATCCACTTGCCTCAGCCTCCCAGAATGTTGGGATTACAGATGTGAGCCACTGCTCCCAGCCTTTAAAAAAAATAATAATAACAACTTTATCTAGATATAATTCACATACCATAAAACTCACATATTTGAAGCGTACAATTCAATGCTCTTTAATATATTCATAGATTGTATGATCACCACTACAATTGGTTTTAGAACATTTTAATCGCCACCACAAAAAAACCTCATACCCATGAGCAATCACTTCCCCTTTCTTCTTCATCTCCTCCACAACACAGCCCTAGGCAACTAGTAATCTGTCTGTCTCTATAGATTTGCCTATTCTAGACATTTCATATACATTGAATCATGCAATAAGTGGTTTTTAATGACTGGCTTCTTTCACTTAGCATAATGTTTTCAAGGGTCATAAATGTTACAAATCATGCAAACGTTCATGTACACGTTTTTGTGCAGACATATGTTTTCATTTCTCGTGGGTATATACCTAGGAGTGGAATTGCTGGGCTAAATGGTAACTCTGTGTTTATACTTTGGAGGAATTACCAGACTGTTTTCCACAGCAGCTGCACTATTTTACATTCCCAGCAGCAGTGAAGGAGGGTTCCAGTTTTTCCACATCTTCACTAACCCTTATTCTTATCTGTCATTTTTATCATAACCATCCTGGAGGATGCTCTCATTGTAATTTTTGATTTGCATTTCCCTGATGGCTAATGATGTTGAGCATCTTTGCATGTATTCATTATTTCTATATCTTCTTTAAAGAAATGCCTCTTCAAGTCATTTGCCTATTTTTAAATTGTGTTATTTGATTTTTATTATTGACCTGTAAGAGTTCTAGACACAAATTTGATATGCGATTTGCAAGTATCTTCTCCACTCAGGTGTTTTTTTACAATGGGATCTTGACATTCCTCTTTCAATCTGGACTGATTATGTACCATTTGACAAAAAAAAAAAAAAAAAAAAAAGTAGCAGTATTTTCTGAGTAACTTCTGATACTGAATCATAAGAGATCTTCAAAGGCCGGGCACAGCAGCTCACGTCTGTAATCCTGGCACCTTAGGAGGCCAAGGCAGGTAGATCACTTTGATAGGTAACAAAGTGCTAGCAGCCCTCAACTCTCAGGGCCTCCTCGGCCTCAGCGTCTACTCCGGCAGAGCTTGAGGGGCCCTTCAGCCCACCGTGGGAGCCCTTCTCTGGGATGGCTGGGACCGGAGCCTCCTCCCTCTGCTTGCGGGGAGGTGTGGAGGGAGAGGCGAGGGCGGGAACCGGGGCTCGCTCGGCGGCCAGTGTGAGTTCAGGCGGGTGCGGGCTTGGTGAGCCCCGCACACAGAGCGGCCCGCGGGCACCGCCGGCCCAGGGCAGTGAGGGGCTTAGCACCTGGGCCAGCAGCTGCGGCAGTTGTGCCGGTCCCCCGGCAGTGCCGGCTTGCCGGCGCTGCACTCAGATTCTCACCGGGTTTAGCTGCCTCCCGGCGGGGCAGGGGTGGGGACCTGCAGCCTGCCATGTCTGAACTCCTCCCCCTGCAGTGGGCTCCCGCAGGGCCTGAGCCTCCCCGATGGGCGCTGCCCCCTGCTCCTTTCAAAGCTTCAGAGCTGTTGTTTTCAGTATATTTCAGACCTTTAATTACAGAGGAAAGTCTTGAACGTGGAGAGTGGGAACTCAAATCAGTTCTGTTTGCGTCATTGAATAACACTGCATAAAATCTGCTCTTATAAAGCACTGTGAAAGGGGTGACCTAAGGAATGAAGAACAAAACATCAAGGGAGTGAGAAAGAAGGAAGAATTAAGAATTGTGTGGATAATTGAGTCCCCGAACTTTGCCTGTTTTAGGCTTCCTTCCAATCCAGCATTTGTCTTGGAACTGCTGGGTCTTATGTTCCATGAGGGCTGGGAACTCTGTGTATTGTTCCCTCTGTGTTACTTCACACCCTGCTACGTGGCTCCTGGTCCCATTGACGGCCCAAGGGCTGAGGAGTGCAGGCACGGCTCGGGACTGAGGGGCAGCTCCGCCTGCAGCCCCGGTGCAGGATCCACTGGGTCTTCCAAGCTAGATGGGCTCCTGAACCAGATGGGGACTTGGAGAACTTTTATATCTAGCCTGAGGATCGTATGTGCACCAATCAGCACTCTGTGCCTAGCTCAGGGTTTGTGAATGCATCAATCAGCACTCTGTATCTAGCTAACCTAGCGGGGACTTGGAGAACTTTTCCATCTAGCACTCTGTGATTCTGTGTCTAGCTCAAGGATTATAAATGCACCAATCAGCACTCTTGTGTCTAGCTCAGGGTTTGTAAATACACCAATTGGTACTCTGTATCTAGCTAATCTAGTGGAGACTTGGAGGACTAGCACTCTGTGACTCTGTGTCTAGCTCAAGGATTGTAAATGCACCAATCAGCACTCTGTGTCTAGCTCAAGGTTTGTAAATACACCAATCAGTACTCTGTGTTTAGCTCAAGGTTTGTAAACGTACCAATTGGTACTCTGTATCTAGCTAACTCTGTATCTAGCTAACTAGCACTCTGTGACTGTGTCTAGCTCAAGGATTGTACAGGTACCAATCAGCACTCTGTCAAAACGGATCAATCAGCTCTCTGTAAAGTGGACCAATCAACTCTCAGTAAAATGGACCAATCAGCAGGATGTGGGTGGGGCCAGATAAGGGAATAAAAGCAGGCGGCCCCCAACCAGCCAGCTGCGGCCAGCTTGGGTCCCATTCCACATTGTGGAAGCTTTGTTCTTTGGCTCTTTGCAATAAATCTGGCTGCCACTCTCTCTTTGGGTCCACACTGCCATTATGAGCTATAACACTCACCAGGAAGGTCTGCAACTTCACTCCTGAAACCAGCAAGACCACAAACCCACCGGGAAGAATGAACAACTCCAGAGGTGCTGCTTTTAAGAGCTGTAACACTTACCACGAAGGTCTGTAGCTTCACTCCTGACAGCGAGACCACGAACCCACCGGAAGGAAGAACCTCGAGACATATCTGAATGTCTGAAGGAAAAAACTCCGGACACCCCATCTTTAAGAACTGTAGGACTCACCACGAGGGTCCACGGCTTCATTCTTGAAGTCAGTGAGACCAAGAACCCACCAATTCCGGACACAACTTGAGGTCAGGAGTTCCAGACCAGTCTGGCCAAATGCCAAAACCCTGTCTCTACTAAAAATACAAAAATTAGCCAGGCGTGGTGGTGCATGCCTGTAGTCTTAGGTACTTGGGAGGCTGAGGCAGGAGAATCCCTTGAGCGTGGGAGGTGGAGTTTGCAGTGAGCCGAGACCACGCCTCTGCACGCCAGCCTGGGCAACAGAGTGAGACTCCATCTCAAAAAACAAACAAACTGCAGATTCCACCTTCAAATTTTGAAACTTTTTCAAACATGACTACCATCCTGTGAGAAAGTCCAGACCATATGCAGAGGTCCACATGAAGGAGAAGCAAGGTTCCCGGCCCACAACTGCAGCTGAGCTTCCAGCCAAAGCCAGCATTAACTGACAACCATAGGAGTGAGGCCGTTTTGGACCTTCCAGGTAATACA
Source organism: Piliocolobus tephrosceles (assembly GCF_002776525.5). NCBI lineage: Eukaryota > Metazoa > Chordata > Mammalia > Primates > Cercopithecidae > Piliocolobus > Piliocolobus tephrosceles. Next base: position 97,213,503 of record NC_045441.1, read on the forward strand.
GCACCCCAGACAATGCCATGTGCCACACAAGCCCCACACAGATGAGCCCTGCCCAAATTTCTGGCTTGGAATCCTGAGAAAATAAAGTGATTCTGTTGTGAGTCAGTAAGTTTTGAGGTAGTTTCACAAAAGTAAATAACTGAAACACTGGGAAAGTGACTGTGTGTAGTTCAGAAATAAAAGGTTACACTTACTGAAGAAACTTATTAAGAAGAAGACAATGTTCCTCGGTGGTGGTATTCAGATTGTAAGCCTCGAATATTTTGGATGTTAGAGGGTTTTTCGGGCATTTGGGCAGTAGGGACCTCTCAACTGCTGGATCACTTCTAATTTAAACCAAATACCATGAGTTTTTGACACACACACAGAACACAAGCATCTACCTCCAAAATATTCAGAATATAGTTTGTAGAGCTGTAGATATGCCCAGAAACCCAGTTCTCAGCGAAGTAGTCAATATGGAGAATCAGAGGCTTTCTCTAATTCCTGTGCTTTATAAATAAAAGAGGACACGTTGAGAATCAGGAAGTTTCTCTAGAACTTCAGTTCTTCTAATAGTTTGCCACTCAGGCACAAGCCATTACATCTCCTTGGAACTCATTTTCCTCCCGAGATCTACAGAGACTCATAGAATATGTGGAGGTACTTCAGCTGTACCCGCCGTGGGGAAAGGGGGGTGGGACAGAAGGACAAGGCCAGTGAGGGGGCCTCCTCATCACCATCCCTTCAGCCAAAGCAGTTCTGCTTCTTAGGTAGAGCTTATGGGTAAGGAGGGTTATTATTTTGAAGGAAAAGAGAGATGGATAGGAGGATGGATGAAGAGAAGGAGGAAGAAGAATTTTCTGTACAGGACTGTTTAGTGGTATCCTTTCAATGCAAAAAAAAAAAATTAAATAGAGGACGGCAGGTTGAGATCTATGAAAGATGTCCTTTTCTTTCTCTAGTGGAAAACATGGGATGTGTCTTTGGTTTATTATGTATAAGAGATATTTATCTCCTGAGAATTTATTAAAGAGCAAAAGGAGAATAAATCTGAGTTCAGGTTTAAACAGAATTTTTGGGGCATGTGGCTGTTAATCACTGAGATGGTTTATGGATAATAAACATTGTGGTTTTTCACCTCCTTAAAGACTATAAAGAAATATTAAATTCTTTATTCATCTTTGCACAATAGTTTAGGTGACACCTGCCTGTAGGTTATCTGCAGAGGGTCTTTCCCACTTCTAGTTTATTAAAACATCTCTGCAAATCATATTCAGTTGGACAAACTCTTCACTAACATTGTCCTTGAATGCAGTACCCACCTGGATAGTCATGCGTTTATTTCAAAAGCATTAATTACATTGAATACGTTGTCCTCCTTCACCAAGCAAAACATGAAAAAAGAAGGTGTCCTTTCATTCTGAATTAATTATGACATTCATTCAAAAACAATGACTGTAATTACTTTTGGCATTTTGGGTCCTATCACAGAAAACAGCCGCTTAAACAACAAACAATTTTGCATTTTTGATCTAGCAGCAAAATGCTGCATGTCTCAGTTCCACAATACTAGAGACAAAATCCTCCCACTCATGGGCACAAGCCCAGCAGCAGTAATAAGCATGGCACACCAGCAGGGAGAAAAGTAACACTTGGTATTGTCTCTTTTCAAAGTGTCCCACATGCCTCCTTCAATTTTGTTCCTCTATATTTTTTTAATCATAAAGGAAAGATAAGACCCTATTCTCTTTATCATTAGTCTTTCTGTTGAAACTAACATCACCAATCCTCTGTGATGCCTATTTGTGAAGCAAACAGCAGCCTCTTTTTCTCATTGGCTGCCCTCCACCTCCAAATTGCAAACAACTGGCAGTCACTAAGAGGTCAATGGTCACTTAAACTTGGAACTTCAAGGAGAAATTTTTACCGATTTTTTAACTCTTCCTTGAGGCCTTTTATGCACTGAATATGACCCTATCAACCAAATACAATCAAGGATACCCACACAAAGATGGTAGTGTTTAAAATGTTCACATGGTACTCACATCATGAAACTTCTTCAAAGTTTCCAATACAACACTCCTGCTAGCCAGCTGTCATCTTTCCTCCCATGGCCCTGCCAGAGCCAATTTGCCTGACAGGCCCTAATAAGCTCCACTGTCATCCTTTGCATATATTCAGTAAGAATAAACAACACAAAGTACTGTAGTCATTTCTTTCATATAAATAAGACAGTGATATTATGAGAAAAACATCACTGAGCCCATGTAATTTTTTCACTTTAATCAAAATATGTACTGGCTCCAGGGCCTAACATTTTAGACACGAGTGCCTGCTTCCTTACAAGATTGCCTTGCAGAGAATGTGCTGTTTGTGACTCATTATCAGCCCCAAAGACACTCGGTGGCAGGGCTGTGAGCATCAAATTTCCTGCCTCTCTATGTATAGTCCAGCTGTTCGCAGCTACAAATGTAAATATCAGAGGCAGAAGGTTTTAAACTTTCTGTATTTTTAGTTTTTCAAATAGGAATCTACAAATAAACCAAATTGCTCTGGTTTGCATCTAAGCACTTTACCATAATTACCTCCCCTCCATCTTAATTTTTATGGCCCTCTTTGTAGCAACCTGGAGTCTCCAATCCAGTATAGAAATCTGTGCAGTTTGGGGTATTTGACATATGGATGCTGGACATTGTGAGGACACAAAGGAATATAGATATTGTGAAGAACTGGGATGACTTAGTTGGGAACATCCAGAAACCAAATTACATAATGATGGAGCACCCTTTCTGCTGCTTTTGTAACCAAATGATAGGGTGTGGGTTGTTATGGTGATAGAACCTCTGCAGGAGGAAGTAGAAGATGTTGTAATATTGGAGAGATTCAGGGTGAGCAGGCTTATCCACAATGTATTTGTGGAAGTTTTCTTCTTTCAATCAATTTAGACAAGGGTCTACTATATTTCCATGTTCTGCTGCTGTGCATCTTGAAGTCAACATCACCTGTTATTATTTTTCTCAATTGATGAATACAAAAGGTATATATTTATGGTGTACAACACAATGTTTCGGTATATTTATACTTTGTGGAATGGCTACACAAAGCTGATTAACACATCCATTACTTCTCTTACCATTTTGTATGGTGAGAACACTTTAAATTTTTCTTAGCAATTTTGAAGTATACAATACGTTATTATTAACTATAGCCCACATGTTTTACAATAGATCTCTTGACCTTATTCCTCCTATCTAACTGAAATTTTATCTCCTTTGAGCAACATCTCTCCAATCCCCACCCCCGAGCCCTGGTAACCACCATTCTATTCTCTGCTTCTATTAATTTCACTTTTCTAGATTCCACATATAATTACAATCATGCAGTATTTGACATTCTATGCCTGACTTATTTCACTTAATACAATGTCCTCCAGGTTCATTCATGTTGTTGCGAAAGGCAGAATTTCCTTCTTTTTAAAGGCTGAATAGCATTTCATTGTGTTTATACACCACATATTCTTCCTTCATTCATCATGCTTAGGTTGATTCTATACCTTGGATGTTGACATTACCTGTTGTTCTTTGAAACAAACTGATCTTTCCTTTTTCTCTGTTACTTCAATTCTGACGGGCTTTGACAGTTATAGGAGAGGGTCTTCTCCAAGAAAAGTATGCAATCTCTAATTGATTACTAGTTTCAATGCATCTCTGTGTCATCCCAGCTGCCCCAAAGGATTCTTAATCAGAGTTAAAATTAGATTTCCTACTCAGCTGTTCTTACAAAACAAGGACCCTTCTAGCTTTGCTCAGCCCTCATGAAGATACCATCCCTTTCATTATTTGTACTGAATGAGTCTCTGTATAACAAATTAGTAGGGATTCAGCACCAGGGATAGTTCCTTGCACACTGTAGCTGCTCTGTACTGAGGATTTGAGATTAAAACTCTGAACTTCTAAAACTTGACCTCTGATCAAACTGCCATGCTAGACCTTCCCTAACGTAAAATCCAAATAAAACACATTTGCCTTATTATGTGTTATTGTAGGTAGAAAACTATTGAAGAATCTAACATTCTCACCCTGCAGTTGACTGTTGCTCTTGCAATAAAACAAATCAGAAAATATCTGTAAATATGAATTATCTAAACCAGATCTCTATAATCATTAAATGTGGCAAATGCATGGCCCTTGTCATGTTGGAGCATCAGGGCTTGTAGGGTCTTGGATGCCTTGGATGGAGGGACTTGGGAAGCAGGCAGAGAGGAGCACAAGTCTGAGGTATATGGCAATGACAGCTGTTCTCATGTCCACAGCAAATCAGGTACACATGGCCCATTCCTGCTCTACGTCAGTGCTGATAATTCTGCATGCATATGGGATTTAATCAGAGGTAATTTTGTATTAGGAATGTTACCAAGCAAGCCTTGAATAGAATGGTATTTAATTGCTGCAGCTACTACCCTAGGCTAAGCTTTCCCTACTTCACTGCCATATTCAGCTAAGATAGCACAACAGAAATCAAAACACAGCACTGCCCTGACATACATAATCCTCAGATACTGGCAAATAAAGTTGTAGAATTGGCCAAACAACAGAAGTCAAATGCTCAATGATTTTTTTATCTGATGATGTACTAAGAATCTATATTTACAAAATATCTCTTGGGGAGATATCAGTGATGACATAGATAATATTTAGTTTGAGTCTATGTTGTTGGAATACTAAATTTGAGTAGCAAATCTTCCCTTGTTGTCCCATCAGGTAAAATTTTCAAGTAGATTTTGCATGTGCACAATGGTGAAATTATTTGCAACCAGTAGCATTCATATTACTGGGCTTCCCTAGAGCTAAATTTAAACTTTTTCTGTTAAAAATAAGTGTACCATTTTCATAGAACTTTCTATATAATTTTAACGAATGTTTGGTTCTTTTTTCAAATAAATTAAGAACTGACCCCAATTCTACTCTCATTGAGTGCCTTTGGACATTTAGGCTATAATTTTTGGAGGCCACATTGTAAATGGTAATGTTTTCTGAAATTAGATATGAAGCAGGCTTCTCAAACCCAAGAAATGAATGATTTGCCTCAGCACTGGTCCTATCAAACATCAACTTAAAATACCCTGGAAACATTATTTACTTAAGTGTCTGAAAATATTGCTAAAAAAAATTACCATGTTGCTTTCTGTTCAAATAAATTTTGTTTGGATAGTATTCCTTTTGTGTAACCACAATATGACCATTTAAGAAACCAAAAATATCCTATATGTGTTACCAGTCGGTGACTAAATAAGTCCTGTTGTTCTTTATAGTGTCAATGTTCTCCCACGTTTCTTCTGGTGTATGAGACCTCTCTCACCCACTGTCCCTGTATTCACAGAAGGATGCTGTTGACATCACGGGTGTTCATATTCTTTAGCATGGGGATAAAGACGGATGGGGGATCAGCAGCTCATTGCATCTATGCATCCCTTCTGGAAAGCTGGCTACTAGATGGCTACTGTTCACGATTCTGTTACTTTGCTCTCCAGAATTTGTAGTCCCACAGTTAAAAATTATTTGCTTTGTTTCTGAGGGCTACAAGCCAGTGTTGATTAGCTTGCAGTATTTATAGAGTAGGTAGCAGCACCTTCTATCTTCCTCAAGAAGTCTTCACCACATTTCTCTTGCCTGCCCTTCTCACCCCAAAATGGAAGCTGGTTAGCAGGCCTTCTGTTATCTGTCATTTGTTTCCAACCCTGCAGAGCTAATGCTACACCACGCCTGGCTTCAGTGCAGATAGAGTGGCTGTGTTCCAGCTCACTGCTCATGATGCAGACTTGCCAACCGATGCATACAAAGTGTTGAGAACACTATTTAAGATTCTACTTACAGTAACTGGCCAGTGTATGTGTCAGTCATATTGGCCCTTAAACATGGCCCTGGGCTGTAACCTTTAGATGACTCTTCAGCTTGATACAATGTTGCAGCCACATTGGATGGGATTCACTTCTGACCACCACACTACCCTTAAGTATGAAATGTATCAACCATGTGCATTTTTTAATGTTACATATGCCTCAAGGGTATGGATAATTTCTTTGTGCACTTTTCTTCTGCAGCAGATGTCAGCACATCATTTGTCAAAACACTGACAAAGAACTAAAGGTTCCAGCTGTCCCTAGTCATTCAGTTAGCTCCAATAAGCAAGAAGCCTCTGATAAGCATAGTACCAGGTCCCTCAAGAAAGAAATACAGGAGAAATAAACTCCTCAAAAACAAGGAGTTCGTGACTTAATGGCAGGGAGGAGTCTCAACAGACTTATCAAAGAAATTTCAGGTATTTAAAATGTATCTTTTATATTGCATGTGTACACTGAGATCACAGAAGTATTGGGGGCACATACAGGACAAATGAACAAATAGTGTGTGATAAGGTCTAGAGAGATTTTTCAAAGAACTTGAATGGTGAGCTGGGTTTATAAGGAGTTAGGACTGGTTCACAGAAGGAAATAAACATGCAATTAAGGGGTAATTGCATTAAAAAAGGAATGGGTGGATGTGAGAATATAGGTCACCTTGTGCAGGGTAGCATGCAGATTTGGCTGGAATAAAAGATACTGATTAGGAAAAAATATGAAAAGTGGGATTTCTGAAATGGTGAAGCTGCATAGAGACCATTGATAGGAGGCCTGAAATACCAGACACAGGAGTTGGATTTGATAACTTAGCACCACGTGATGCAAGGCAGGGGACAGCTCTGTTGTTTTGTTTTGCATGTTTTAGGTGTTGAGATATTTACTTACCTGATCTTTACAAGCCGGAACCAGTTCTCTCTCATGGCCCTTGTATATCAGTCAAGGTCCAATTATAGGAGAAAAACACACAGTAGCTTGACCAGAGAAAGTTGGATATAAATAATGATTATTTATAAGAGGACACTGGAGCAACAGATTAGCTGGTAAAAAAGAGCTCTAAAGAATATAAGAATATCAGAAATAAGAAACAACCACTACCCTTAGGACTCAGAGTGTCCAAGGAAGAGCTGTTCACACACACCCACCATTCCCCGGGACCAAGATCCATACCTGATTGGAAAGGAAAGAGCTATGACTCACTGAATGGCAGAGAAGTCATTGTGGTGCCATACTGGTAGAACTTGCTAGAAATCTGCCTTTCAGGACTTGCTGAAAATCTGCCCTTGTGTAACAAGAAAAGCTGTTCACAAGAAGGTGTCTGATCTTCTGTCATGTTTCTGCAACACGTTTTACTGACAAAGCTCAACATCATCCTAGCTAACAACAACAACAAAAGAGCATTTAAAATGCCCAGCTCAATTTCTGCAGAGCAGGCAATGAAGTATATGTTTGTAACTGAGGTAATAAATTGATAACTGGAATATCTTGCCCTGTCATTTTGTAAAAGTTTACCACTGTCCTCTTTCATTTTCAAATATAAAACCATATTCACTATGCTTTTTAAACTACTCAGCTATGTCCCCCCAACCCAACTCTACCCCCTCCAGAAATCCTGACTGGCCCTTGAAAGGAGTATGACCTATGGCTGAGAATCAGTGGTCAAAGCTAATGTGACTATATTCAATAAGACTAGTGATTATCCCTACAAGTAAAGGATGGAGGAAGAATGGGTTTATCAGTTTTTGTGAAAAAGACTGGGTTGGAGGAGGAGGGTGATTGTTAGTTTGCTATAAGTAAACTATGAGCCCACAATTTCATGTGACTCCTAAAAAATAAAATAGTCTCCATTGGTGGGGTTCAGAACAAGGGATGTGTTGGCCTAGTTTTTATATGCAGAGTTTTTGCTATTCCTTAAATATTGCATTCACTTCTAGGCACTTTCTTTTAACAAAGGATAGTAACGAACTACAGCACTTCCGAAACAGGATGATGAAGAGGCTAAGAATAGTGAAAATACCTGGCAATATCAGCCTAAGGAAAAGGAGGCATAGGCAAGACCTAGTTACAACCTTTGTATGTGTTTTGTATTAGAAGATCATTTTAACTTATTAGCATCCTTGAGGGAAGGGAATAAACCTTCAGGAATAAGTTATGGGAAGGAAAACTGAGGATTAAATAAACACATTAACAGTGCTGGGAGAAATCAGGGACTGCTTTAGGAGGCAGGGAGTGACCTCTCTTTGGATAAAGATGGACAGATTTCTTTGGATTTCCTTCTTTCTCCAGTTCTTTATGAGATTCTGTGAGCAGGCCAAGGTAGCCCTGCTTATCCCAATATTACTGCAAAGAGACCAGGCTCAACCTTCATATTTAGCCTATCCTTTAAATCATTTGTGTCGAATGAGGTCATGCTTCTTTCAGGAAGAATACAATTAAGAGACCTTTAAAATAGCTTTGTATATTTAGGTAGCAACAAGAGTTGCAATCATCCCTGCCTCCCAGAGACCCAAATAATTAAATTCCAACACATAATTAAGTTGCATAGGACCATTACTAATAATACTATTTTAATATGACCTTCGGGATGTAGACATTATTATTCTAATGAAAGGAAAGAATCTGTTGGTTCATTTTAAACTATTATGTGAATTCTTAGCCTAGAGACTAAGTTCTTTAGGCTAAGACAGTTCTGTAATGTGAAGCAATTTCTAATAGATAACTATTATGAAATAACCTGATTACATTTTAAAAGGTGAGCAATGACTATTTTATAAATGTTTCCTAAGAAACTTGATTCAGTTCTTCTAGTTTTCCATACAGCTAACCCTTTTAAATTGAGTCAGAATTACATATAGTTCAGGGCACCATGTTAGATGTTAAATGACAAGAGTTTCTTTGTTTTGAGACAGGTTCTTGCTCCTGTTACTCAGGCTAGAGTGCAGTGGCAAGATTTTCAGCTTCAACTTCCCAAGCTCAAGTAATCCTCCCACCTCAGCCTCCTGAGTAGCTGGGACTACAGGTGTGCACAACCACACCCAAAACTACAGTAATTTTTTGCATTTTCAGTAGAGATGAGGTTTTGCTATATTGACCAGGCTGGTCTCAAACTCCTGGGCTCAAGCAGTCTGCCCACCTCAGCCTTCCAAAGTGCTAGGATTACAGGCATGAACCATGATAGGGGGTTAGATATGGAAACTATGAATACTACACAAGTAATTGGATAGTCTCAATAACCATGTGAGCATCTCAGAATAATTGGTTTTTTTAAAAAAAATTAAGTACAAAGGGTGATGGTGATGAGAATGATGACAGTTGATGATGATGAGGTCTAGACACAACTTCTAGTTCTATGAGAGGCTTCTGAAATCTTTCCAACCCTGGCTAAGGCTTCTGTTTTGGTCATCTGCAAGTTACTCAGTTTCTCAGTGTCAGATGGCCTTTGGAAAACATCAGTCAGTCCTGAGTGCCAGTTGAATATTTGAAAGCCTAATTTAGTGATTTGTCTTCCATTCTGAGTTCTTAGATTATATTCAACAAATGCAACTTTCTAGGGAAAGCATATTAATTCCTATCCACAACAGGCATTTTGTCTGACTATTTCTACTCAAGTGGCCGAAAAAAGTCACTGTAAACTGCATGAAACCATAATGCAGGATTAAACAAGTCTACCTGGGACCTTCCCATAGGATGATGACTCTAAGGAATCTGCGATGTCTCATCCCCATCAGTTTGGCTGAATGTTACAGCCATAATGAGCGAGGAATAATTTTGTTTCTTTGAGGAAAAAATCACCTCGGCTTGCCATTCTTGTACAGCTTCCTTCCTAAAATGATATACTATTCACTTGTACTATGTACTTGTTCATTACAATATGGCAGTGAAGGATCATTTTGCACGATACATAACGACATGTACCATTTGTTGTTATGTCACATAATTACATTAATGGGAGCTATTTAATTTATCTTTTTAATCTGTCCTAGATGTAAAAGTTCTCACTTGGGAAGAATTTGCTATCTGTACATTTTCATCTTTATTAAAGTAACTACTAACATTGCTACCACTAAGTTATCATATTTCAATATGAGGTATTCATTTTCCCCCTACTCATCCTCCACCCTATTTCCCTGCTACCCATTTTGTGGGTCCAGCCCATTTGTGACAACCAGCAGCTGGTGTTGGATACAAAGACTTCTTTGGTAGTGTCAACCACCTCTATCAAGTCACCTACGTATTTTGATGATTTTAATAAAGCAATGGTTAAGTATGATTATTATCCACTATTATTCTAAACTTTTATGACATCTAACAAATATCTTTATTTCTCCCTGATGTCTTCTTCATTTTCTGTAGTAGATATATAAATACCAATAGCTAACAAACATTTATTCATAAAATATGAGGTCCCTGTGTCTATTAACTAGCTCAGGCTGCCATAGCAAATACCATATGCCAGGTGGCTTAAACATCAGAAATTTATTTTCTCTCATTTCTGGAGGCTGGAAGTCTGAGAGCAGAATGCCAGCATGGTTGGTTTTGTTCCTGGTGAGGGTTCTATTCCTAGCTTGTAGACATCCCCTTCTCATTGTGTCCTCACATGGTGAAAATAGAGTACAAGTATCTTTTCCTTTTCTTATTTATATTAGGACCCCACCCACATGACCTCATTTAAACTTTATCGCCTCCTCATAGGCCCTATATCCAAATACAGTCACATTAGGAGTTGAGGCTTCAACATATACATTTTGGGCTCAAAGATACCAGGCACCAAAGAGGAAAGAGTGTTAGACTTAAAATGGGAGGGATTAAGTCAGTATCTGCAAAGTGAATAGTGAAACTCTCCCAGTCTTCCTCCATCCCCTGGCCCTAGCATGCCGGCATCCAGAATCATATCTCCTAAGCAGAAGACTGTGGGATCCTTCTTTGAAGAAATTGAACCACACCAAAGAACTACAGGTCCTGAAATTTAGATATCTCCCCAGAAGGCCAGCTGGCTATCCTGTTGCTGTGGCTGTGAAGCCCTTTAGTACACCAGCCTTGCCTGTACCCAGAGAACTTCAATTATTGGTGTCTTACTCTTAGATATAAATGGACAGAAAGGGATCATATGACATTTGAATAAAGTCTCCAACATGAAATATAGAAACTAAAACCAAAAGGAAAACACAGCTCAGGGGAAACAGAATTAGACACAGAACAGAATCAAATGTCAAAGAAACTGTAGTTAAAATGCTCAAAAAACTAAGAGAAGAAACATGAAACAAGAATAAAATGTTATGTATTTTTTAAAGAACAATTAAAGAATATGTAAAAACAACTTGGACATTTACAATTGTATAGCCAAATTTTTTTTCAATAGAAGAATCTCCTGGAATATAGAACAAAAAGATTTTGGACAATATGGGTGAAAAAGGTAATAATATAGAGTGTCAATCCAGAATTCCCAACATCCAACTAATAGGAGTTATAGGAATAAAAGAACTTAAAAGACAGAAAGAAATGTGTAAATAAATGAAAGATAATTTTCTATTATTGGATGACATTAATTTCCAGTTTGAAAAAGCTTCCAAGTACTCAACACAATGAATGAAGAAAGGTCTACTCTAAAGAACATCATAATGAAATTGCAGAACACCAGGGAAAATGAGAGGATTGGAAAAGCTTCTGGAGAGAACAGATGGGCAAAATGTAAAGAAAAAAAGAATTTTTAAAAAGTATTAAACTTGTCAACAGAAACATTAAAATCTGGAAATCAATAAAACAGTATCTTCACAGTACTGAGAGAAAATGAACTTTAACCTTGAATTCTATATCCAGCCAGACTATCATGCAAATATGAAAGTATTAAAAAACATTTTCAGACATGCATGCAGTCAAAAAATTTATCGCTCTGCACCATTTCTCAAGAAGTTACTGAAGAATGTGTCCTACAAAACCAAAGGGAATAAACTAAGAGAAAGGAAGGCAAGTGAGGACCAAACATGGGAAAGAGGCTAAGAGATCTTCCAGTATGAGAATGAAGGGAAGTTCCAGCAGGACAGCTCTGCCCAGGCCAGAGCTCAGTCCATCAAAGATGCAGCAGAAAAGCTAGAAGACTCTAAGAGGAATGTCTCCAAGAGGGAAATGGGTCAATAAGTTAAATGACAGATTTGACCCTGTAGAAATTGTACTGAGAGGTTGTTTATAGAGCTGTTAGAGGTTGTAGGAAAGACTTAATCAAGTGCCCTCCCTTTAAAGAGAACCCCTGAGTAAATAAAAAAGACAATTAACTCTAGAAACAATAAAATGTAATTCAAGACAGGAAACAGAATCATATCAACTTTCTAGTGAACAATTTTTGCATAGTCTTTATAATGAAAACACTGAATATGTATGGACTTAACCAAAAGTTGATGCATAATTATATTGGGAGGAAGAATATTTACCTACCGTAAAGGAAATGAAGAACTTTTTTCAATAGTTGGTGTTTAAAGCAGATGCATTTAGAGGTAGAAGTACATGTATATTATATAGAAATATGGAAGTTAATGCCAGAAGGAACAGTTCAAAGAGTTGAATAGGGCTACTAACATCCAAGGAATGGGAGAATGATGAAACAGGATACCAAAAAGTACTAATTTTTTAAACTTTCATTTTAGGTTCAGGGGTACATGTGCAGGTTTGTTAATATAGACAAACTTGTGTCACAGGGGTTTGGTGTACAGACCATTTCATCATCCAGGTACTAAGCATAGTACCCAGTAGTTATTTTTCCTGATACTCTCCTTCCTCCCATCCTTCTCCCTCAAGTAGGCCCCACTGTCTGCTGTTTCCCTCTTTGTGCCCATTGCTTCTCATTACTTAGCTCCCACTTACAGGTAAGAACATGTGGTGTTTGGTTTTCTGTTCCTGCATTAGTTTGCTAAGGATAATAGCCTCCAGCTCCCTCTTCATCCATGTTTCTGCAAACATGTTCCTGATCTCATTCTTTTTATGGCTGCATAGTATTCCATGGTGTGTATGTAAAACATTTTCTTTATCTAGTCTACCATTGATGGGTGTTTAGGTTAATTCCATGTCTTTGCTATTGTGAATAGTGCTGCAATGAACATACACATGTGTGTATCTTTATGGTAGAACAATTTATATTCCTTTGGGTATATACCCTGTAATTGGATTGCTGGGTTGAATGGTAGTTCTGTTTTTAGCTCTTTGAAGAATTGCTTCCCACAATAGTTGAACTAATTTACATTCCTACCAGCAGTGTATAAGGGTTCCCTTTTCTCTGCAACCTCACTAGCATCTGCTGTGTTTTGACTTTTTAATATTAACCACTCTGACTGGTGTGGGATGGTATATCATTTTGGTTTTAGTTGGCACTTCTCTAATGATTAGTGATATTTAGCATCTTTTTCATATGCTTGTTGGCTGCACGAATGTCTTCTTTTGAAAAGTGTCTGTTCATATCCTTTGCCTACTTTGTAATGGGGTTGTTTAGTTTTTGCTTGTAAATTTGTTTAAGTTCCTCATAGATTCTGGATATTACACCTTTGATGCATAGTTTGCAAATATTTTCTACCATTCTAATGGTTGTCCCTCTACTCTTTTGATAGTTTCTTTTGCCATGCAGAAGCTCTTTAGTTTAATTAGATCCTATTTGTTAATTCTTGCTTTTGTTGCGATTGCTTTTGGTGTCTTCATCATGAAATCTTTGCCAGTTCCTATGTCCAGAATGGTATTTCCTAGGTTATCTTCTAGGATTTTTATAGTTTTAGATGTTACATTTAAGTCTTTAATCCATCTTGAGTTGATTTTTGCTTATGGAATAAGGAAGGAGTTCAGTTTCAATCCTCTGCATATGACTAGCCAGTTCTCCCAGCACCATTTATTGAATAGGGAGTCCCTTCCCCCATTGCTTGTTTTTGTCAGCTTTGTTGAAGATCAGATGGTTGTAGATGTCCAGCCTTGTGTCTGGGCCCTCTGTTCTGTTCCATTGGTCTATGTGTCAGTTTTGTACCAGTATCATGCTGTTTTGGTTATTGTAGCCCTTTAGCATAGTTTGAAGTCAGGTAATGTGATGCCTCCAGCTTTTTATTTTTTTTCTTAGCTTTTTTTTTCCTTGGTCTTGGCTATTCTGGCTCCTTTGGGTTCCATATGAATTTTAAAATAGTTTTTTTCTAGTCCTGTGAAGAATGTCATTGGTAGTTTGATAGGAATAGCATTGAATCTGTACATTGCTCTGGGTCGTATGGCCATTTTAATGATATTGATTCTTCCTATGCATGAGCATGGTATGTTTTTCCATTTGTTTGTGTCATCTGTGATTTATTTGAGTAGTGTTATTTAATTCTCATTTTAGAGATGTTTCACCACCTGGTTAGCTGTATTCCTAGGAATTTTATAATTTTTGTGGCAATTGTGAATGAAATTCACAATTTCATTCCTTGATTTGGCTCTCAGCTTGGCTGTTGTTGATGTATAAGAATGCTACTGGTTTTGTACATTGATTTTATATTCTGAAACTTTGCTGAAGTTGTTTGTCAGCTGAAGGAGCTTTTGGGCAGAGACTATAGGGTTTTCTATGCATGGAATCATGCCTTGTGCAAACAGGGATAGTTTGACTTCCCCTCTTCCTATTTGAATGCCTTTTATTTCTTCCTCTTGCCTAATTGCCGAGGCCAGGACTTCCAATACTATGTTGGATAGGAGTGGTGAGAGAGGGCATCCTTGTCTTGTGCCAATTTTGAAGAGAAATGCTTCCAGCTTTTCCCCATTCAGTATATTGGCTGTGGGTCTGTCATAGATGGATCTTCTTATTTTGATATATGTTCCTTCAATACCTAGTTTATTGAGCGTTTTTAACATGAAGGAATGTTGAATTTTATCAAAAGTGTTTTTTGCATTGTTAATTATGTGCTTTTTGTCTTTAGTTCGGTTTATGTGATGAATCAATATTTATTGATTTACATATGTTGAACCAACCTTGCATCCCTGGGATGAAGCTTACTTGATCATGGTGGGTTAGCTTTTTTTTTTTTTTTTTTTTTTTTTCTTGAGACAGGGTCTCTGTCACCCAGGCTGGAGTGCAGTGGCACAATCTCAGCTGACTGCAGCCTCGACCTCCAAGGCTCAAGCGATCCTCCCACCTCTCAGCCTCACAAGTAGCTGGGACTACTACTGACATGCATCACCACGCCCAGCATTTTTTTTTTTTTTTTTTTGGTAGAAACAGGGTTTCATATGTTGCCCAGGCTGGTCTCAAACTCCTGAGTTCAAGTGATCCTCCCCGCTCAGCCTCCCAAAGTGCTAGGGTTACAGGCCCACCATGCCTAGCCAGATTAGCTTTTGGATATGCTGCTGGATTTGGTTTGCAGGTATTTTTTTGAGGATTTTTGCATCAATGTTTCAGTATGAATGGTACCAACTCAGAATTCTAAGTACATCTGGTAGAATTCAGAATTTGGCTGTGAATTCACCTGGTCCTGGGATTTTTTTGGATTGGTAGGCTATTTATTACTGATTCAATTTCAGACTTCATTATTGGTCTGTTCAGGAATTCAGTTTCTTCCTGGTTCAGTCTTGGGATGGTGTATGTATCCAGGGATTTATCCATTTTTTCCAGATTTTGTAATTTGTGTGCCTAGAGGTGTTCACAGTAGTCTCTGACTGTTATTTGTATTTCTGTGGAGTCAGTGGTAATGTCCCCTTTGTCATTTCTAATTGTGTTTATTTGGATCTTCTCTCTTTTCTTCTTTATTAGTCTAGCTAGTGGTATATCTATCTTTAAAGAGTGCCATTTTTTATTATAAGACTGTTAGCACTATTTGACTTTTTCAACTATTTCTATGTGTAATATTTTGATTGAAGTACAATTTAATTTTCTTTTAACATAAAAGAAGTAGATAAAATCCTTATTTCATATAAAAGAAAGTATTTTGGGAATGGGAAGGGATGTTTTAAAAGCAATGCAGTGCAGACTATGGTTTGGCTCTTGAAAGGAAACCAACAACCACATATATTCATGATTAATATTTACTTATCTATATGCCAGATTCATGTGGGTTGATAATCTGAATTAACATATATAGAGTCATTGACATCAAATAATTCCTCTAAACTGTATATTTGGAAACATACTTGAATTTCCCATATGTCAGAACTCCTTAATTATTCTATGATCTTTTTGCAGTTTTAAGGTGCTGGGAAAAAATGTCTTAGATTATAAGCAGAATGATGGCAAAATGGGGCTCATTCAGAGTATATAGTGCTAACATCTGTCATGTCACCTCCCTTTTCTCCTCTCCAGCATAGCTGAAAACTCTACCATTCATAAGTGACATTGGGTTTCCTAAAGAACTAGAGTTCTTGAGAAATGTGCTTTTTTAAAATTTTATTTTAAGTTCTGGGATACATGTGCTGAACGTGCAGGTTTGTTACATAGGTATACATGTGCCATGGTGGTTTTCTGTACCTATCAACCCGTCATCTGGGTTTTAAGCTCCACAGGTATTAGGTATTTGTCCTAATGCTCTCCCTCTCCTTTCCCCCCACCCTCCAACAGGCCCTGGTGTGTGATGTTCCCCTGCCTGTGTCCATTTGTTCTCATTGTTCAGCTCCCACTTACGAGTGAGAACATGTGGTATTTGGTTTACTCTTCCTGTGCTAGTCTGATGAGGATCACGGTTTCCAGCTTCATCCATGTACCTGCAAAGGACATTAACTCATTATGTTATATGGCTACATAGTATTCCATGCTGTATGTGCGTCACATTTTCTCTATCCAGTCTGTCATTGTTGGGCATTTGAGTTGGTTCCAAGTCTTTGCTGTTGTAAATGGTGCTGCAACAAACACATGTGTGCATATGTCTTTATACTAGAATGATTTATAGTCCTCTGGGTATATACCCAATCCTCGCCAGCATCTGTTGTTTCCAGACTTTTTAATGATCGCCATTCTAACTCATGTGGGATGATATCTCATTGTGGTTTTGATTTGCCAGAAATGCGTGTTTTAAGAGTTTACATGAGTTGCAGTAAGTAAAACTCATTTACAAGAGTTTACATGAGTTGCAGTTATCCTTATTCCCTAAATAAGGAAAATGTGAGCAATGATCTTGAACACTTCGCAGTTAACTCTCAATGAATCTACTAATGGAGGGAATTGCTCAGATATTATAAAATACTGAATGAAAAATAGTTATGTTTGATTTTGAAACGTATTACATGATTTTAGAAGACTGTTTATCCCTCACATGCTGCTCCCTTAGGATGACTCATATTAAAGACAGGTTTTTGTTTCCAAGTGAACATATCTGTGGTGAGGGAGCAAGAATCAGGCAGGCTAGGTTGAAAATATGGCAGGGAATAAGTGTGTGTCGACTGTGTTTTGGTACTGCATTATTTCCAAGACAGTATATCTTCTTTCCAAGTGGGATGCCATGTAACTGGAAAACAACCAAAAGTAATAAAAGTTTTAGAATTCAGATACATCAGGCATTACTTTTGCATCACAAGCAATGCACTTGAAAGCTGGCAATATCAGACTTTAAATCATCAACCGCTGAGTCAAATTAGAATCACACGTAGCTTCTCACTTGAACAAGACCAGTCTGCTCGCTCCCTTGCTTAATGCACCGTAGAGAATATAACATGCTCAGTAAATTGTATAGAAAGGATACACAAATGAGCTAATTTTGTTATGAGAAAGGATCTGGCCGATTGCTTGTGGAATAATTATCTCTCAATAAGTAGCCATCATTTGTTCCATTTTCATTAGAGGTATACCTGAGAATCAGAACGGATTTCTTTTGAAGAAAGGGCAGTATTTGAGT